>NC_051217.1:44805873-44840873 GCF_015220715.1 Pygocentrus nattereri
AGTGGTGGTGATGGGAACCAGTGGTCACCTAGCCGCACCATATATATACAAATATAGCCATTTTATTTGCCATCCAGAACCACCAGTGAACCCACCCGAGTCTTCTGAGTTTATATGGAGTGTTGATGAAGGAAAAATAGACATAAATCTGTTAATGTTTTTCTACGGGGGGCCTTTTTTGCCCTGTGTGAATCCCTCCGCCGTGAATAGATTGAAATACATTTTAAGCCGAAACATTTCATGTAGGAACTTTCTGCGAGGAGCTTTTAGAGGGGGACGTCTGGTTCCTATCACCACCACTGTGAGCAGCTCTGACTCGGTGAGTTTCTCTAGAACAGAGCGTTTCACACCAAACCGCCCTGAACGGCTCTGTTTACATTCTAACCAGTTAATTATGTAGGAGTTTTTGAAAAAGTGGTGGAGTTCCCCTGTTAAAGTCTTAACAATGTCATCCCTCTCACCACCCACAGTAATGATTTCCTGTTTACGCTCACTAATGCATTAGAAAGCATGTAGTAATCACTATATGTAAGCAATAATAATCACAGCACTAATATTTTGTCCATATCAGGCAGCCCGAGTGCCAGTCTGTAGAAAGTAAAAGTAAAGCCGACTGCAGGTGAAGCCTGTAATTCTCTCTGGTCTAATCAGTGTTGATGTCCACTCATGAAAGCTTGGCTGCAGCTGTAACGGTCAGTCCATTTTTAGCTTTAGTGTCATGTTTCAGCTTGTAAGGGTTACGATGGAGCTAGACGGACCACAAGACAACATGCAGACTACCTCTGAGTGCATTAGTTTAGCATGTCGAGTCTGCATCTCAAATCGGGATCAATACTCGGACCGCAGCCTCTGGAGCACCCTAATGACCAATTGGGCTAAATATAAACCATAAATACGTTAATAAATAATCTGGATGAATGAAAATGCCCTTAATGATGAGACAGAAACTCTGTCAGATGTTTTCCTCATCTTCCTTGCTTTCCTTTCAGGTGGAGTATCAGTGCGAAGGCTTTTTGGAGAAGAACAAAGACACAGTGAATGAAGAACAGATTCACGTGTTGAAGGCCAGTAAGGTCAGTGAGGCCGCTGCTCCGTTTACTGTGTTACTAGTGGTCAATGGTCAATGCCAGAGTCTTGTTCCAAATCACCCTTAAAACCAGGGCCGTGCCTCATATCACACGCAGTACCGGGATCTCGCCGTACATCACATTCAGTACTAGGACCTCGTCCTGAATCCTACTCAAAATCAGGGCTGTGTCTCGAATCACGCTTAAAACCAGGACTTTATCCCAAGTCGCACTCCTTACCAAGGCCTTGTCCCAAATTACTCACAGTACCCAGCCTGTGCCCTAAATCGTGCACGTAATACTAGGGTTTTGTCCCAAACCACACTCAAGACCAGGGCCTCGGAATCGCACTCGAGACCCAGACGCGCATAACACCGGGGCCTTGTCCCAAATCACACACAGTACCAGCACCTTGTTGTGAATCGCACTTAATATATGGGCCATGGGCCTTGTCCCAAATCAAACTGTAGAGCCCAAATCACACACCAGGGTTTTGTCCCAAATCATGCTCAATACCAGGCCTCTGTCCTGAGTCACACTCAATACGAGGGGCTTGTCCTGAATCACCCTCAAGATCAGGGCCATATCCCAAACCACCCTCTAGACCAGGGGATTGTCCTGAATCACACTCAGGACCCAGACTTTGTCCCGAAACCCACACAGAATATCCGGGTTTCATCACAAATCGCACTCATACCAGGCCCCTGTCCCGAGTCACACACAATACTGTGACCTTTTGCCAAATTATGTCCAATATCATCAGGGCGCTGTCCCAAATTACTGCCCACGTACTCCCTACAGAGCTCCCTTCACGCTTAAAATACCCAGAGTAGTACAACAGACTTTCTATTTAGCTGGTGAATGAATTTCTCCTCTGTGTGTTTTCCTGCACACAAAAAACCACACCAATGAAATGACTCGCACAACTCGCCGCCTGTAAAGCTCTGCTCAGAAGCCGAAGGGAAACACTTGTGCCATGGTGTGTGCGTGAGTGAGTAATACGGAGAGAGGCCCAGAGAGAGTTTTCTGGAATAGTGAGGATTTTTTTCCAATGATTTGACCTTAACTGAGAAATCTGGTAAGGTCAAGGGCAACGGCACCATCTGCTGTCTGATCTGCGTCACTGCATTACATAAATATTTTTTGACTGTGAACGCTGGGGTGGTCTTTGGCCTTTAGGATTCACAGCATACTCAAAACTCAGATTCTCAAACAGACAAAAACGAGTCATGCTTTGTCGTCATTTGTCTTTGCATATAAAATTCCCCTGACTGTCCTGTGTTGTGAACACAGGGTTCAACCATGATTCAGCAGTTTGTCACATTTAACAGCTTCTTGGCCCGTTTCCTTCATTCCTTCGAGTTGAATGAAACCAGTTAAGCTGCTTGTTACTACATGAAGTCGTTCATTTGGGTCACCTGGTGAGCAACACCAACCTCAAGTTTTCCTGCAGCTAAGTAGCAGAAATAAGAGAAACTCCTAAAAGCCAACGATTCAAAATGAACTGCTGGAATGACGTGTTTTGTTTAGTCAGACGTGTTTTGACTGCTGTGTGTGGAGAACTGCGATTGAACCACCACCAGGCCGGTCCCGACAGAGCCTGCCGAACGCCAGCAGGGTGAAAAACTACATTCCGCTTTCTTTTTTCCCAGCGTAAGGCTTTTTTTTCCCAGCGTAGGGTTTGAAATGCTCGTGTCGTGAAGCCTTGCAAAGCCAAACCTCTTTTTATCACAGCCACAACCAGCAGTGCGCAGCTGCAGCCCTGCAGACCAAGCTGGGCGAAGGTTAGCCCACCAGCTAATATGGGTCACATTAACGTTGCGTGAAACACTCAGGGTTACGGTTACACTCGTTCACTTCCCCAACACTGTTGGCTTCCGAAAATCGCAAACTTTGTATTTGAAGCTGTTTTATTTATCGCTGCTGTCGGAAGAAAACCTCGTATCTCCATTTTTGTCGTTTTTCAGTTTTTGACATAATTTGAAAACACTTCTTGGTCTTTACATTGTGTGTAAATGTCATGATGAACAGACCAAAAGAAACAGTCTAAAATGACTGGGAAAGACGTCTGGTTCCATTGACTTACATTAAAAGTGAAGTAAGTTTTTACCTTTTCCTGTAAAGTTACCGTTTTGGAGATACAAGGTTTTTTTTTCCAACAACTGTGATAAAAACTTTATAATAATAATTATATTTAGTGTAAATGTGTTGTTGTTGTTATTAGCTGTGTAGCCTGCAAATCAGTAAAATAAAGTAACAAACATAAAACAGTTTAGAGCCTCGCTGGAGGGAAAATGGTAAGGAAGAGATGCTCACTGAGGAGATTTTGCATAAAAGGCGAATTTGTTTTGAAACGTTATTAATACTGTAAAGTTCATTTATGGCCTAAATCAAGCTGCACATCATTGAATATAGATAGAGGCAACATTTGGGAACATAGGATGCTGAATTGGAACAGATGGGGCGACGGGCAAATTCAGGGTTAGGTTTATAGAAACGAGGTTTTAAGCGATTTTTTTTTTTTTTTTTAGCGTACCTCTGAAAGCATTTACCTGTGCTAACGTTAGGGTGCTACCTCATTAGCATTTTAGCCAGCTAACTAGATTACATGCTAGTAACAGAGAACCTGTAGGGAGGAGAATTCCCGCTCTGTAATGTCTTGGGGTTTTCTCAGACACTAGGGGGCGCTCCCAAGCGAGTCCAGAATGAATGGGCTGATATGGAGCGATTGAGTAAAATCATAGTTTATAAACGCTGAAACATTTTAATGTAAACGAATTTGATCATTTCCTGAACAGACCAGCATAAAACACTTTAACAGCGCTGTTTTATTTAAGAGCTTTTAAACTCGAGTTATAGGAGTTTAAAACGGCGCCTCATGACGTCAGAGAGCGTGAACAGCCAATGAGCTGCTCCGCTCGCCCATCAATCATCCCGCTCTAGCAGTAAAGCCCCGCCTCCCGTTTACTGTAGAATAAAGGAAACAAACAGGTGAGATTTCTCTGTTTTTTTAGCCAAATCCCTCCGTCTACTGTCTAAAACTGAAGGAAAGTTCTGGTTCAGTGATTAGAAACTATTTAACTGCTCGTTTTTAGCCGTTGAGCTCCATTCACTCCCATTGAGGACTCACTCACAGGCGCCCTCTGCTGTTCAGCAGTCCTGTGTTTGATATAATAAGAGAAATAGGAAGCGGCCAGGCTCCTCATGAACCAGCTCTGCTAGTGATCCCAGTCCAGAGCAATTTAATTTTTAAGCTGTGGTGGTCTGTGCTGGTTTAGCTGGTTTGCCCCAGCCTGGTCATACTGGTTGACCAGCATCGCAGCATCAAAACACAACACATGCTGTTTTTGTTGGTGATCAGCTTATTAATGTCCATTGCTGCTGACCAGCATACCAGCTTCCAAACTACAGCATGTTCTGGTTTTGCTGGTGACCAGTCCGTGCTGGTTTGTGCTGTGGGTGGAGGAAGCCCCAGCCTGGCATACACCTCCTAGACTTCCTCACAACTTGCTAGCCGCGCATTATGTAGTAGAATCTTCTCCAGGAACAGCAGAAGTCCAGTAGGACCCCATACTAAATGTGACGTGTTGTTCTTTCCTGCTCATGTGATGAACCTCTCAACATTTGTCACGTTTTTCTCTCTCACAGTATTGAAGTGTGAGGGTAAGAGTGAGTAACGCCCAACGTCGTGCTAATTCCTGCTAATGCTTGGAGCACCATTAATGCCTGAACGGTAGAATCATGGGACGAATTAAGGTGCCTTAATATTAAAAAGCCATTAACCCTGTCTAGCAGCTTATCTCAACTCCAGATGCTTATCCTGGGTTAGCTTTTTAGGAGCTAATTAACTCTAGAAACCCGATCCACGTGCAGCGGCTGGGTTCACGCTAACGTTCTCATTGCACTTGTTCAGTGTGTGTGTGGGATGTTCAGTTCTGCTCCTGGAGCTCCAACCGTGTCCAGCAGCTGAGACATATTTGGTACCAAACCTGAAGTTTGGTGTCTTGCCCAAGGACTCTTATTGCTATAGTGTAGGCTGCTGCCCTGGTGGGGGATTGAACCCCAGTCTAGGCAGAGGTGTTACCCACTACACTGTCCAACCACAGGTCACTATAGGTGTGAAAGCTCATGGGCATCCGTTAACATGGCGCTAAGGGCATGCCTCAGTCTTCAGTCGCCTCAAACCATGTGGAGGTCCTCTGATCTCTAATAGGCTTGGTTACGTGGTTTCTGATACTGTATGACGCACCATTATGGATAATTATGGACTACAATACACAGTTTGGGGCACATATGTGATCATTTAGATATGCAGTGTGAGTGAAGGGACAGCATGAGACCCTCTCCAGGAGCAGAGCGCTTCCTTCTACTGTATTCATCACATCGACATCAGAGGTTTAGTGCTTTCTCCAGTTTTTCACAGCCCAGTTCACTCATCAGCTTTCATTAAGCTTTCCATTGGTTGACTGGGGGGTGAGTGGGAGCAGAACAGCACTAAAGTCCCTCTAAACTCTGCTGTGCTGTAGAGTTCGAGACCCCATCCTGTCCGCCCACCACCAGCCGTACGGCAGAAAACGTCCAGCAAGTCCAGCGCCAAGTGGCCGTGCTCCGACTGGCCTCTCTCTCCGATTTATATATTCACTTATTTATAGATTTATTTGGTCCTTATTCTAATTATAGCTTCACATTGATAGCAATGTGTTTATTATTAGTAGTTGTGATGGTAGTAGTGATGTTATTATTAGTATAATAATTTATATAATAATAATAATAACAATACAAATCTTAATAAGAATTTCTTAATTAACAGTTTGTTTGTATTATTATTTATTCCATTGTGTGTTTTGTGGAGTTTGTGCTTTCTGTCCTTATAGTTCTTAATTTTATTATTTTTCATTAATTTTTATTTTTGCATTTTATATCACTGTGTCGTTATTTTGTCATTTGTTTTTTTTATTTGTTTTCTTTTATCGCTTCTTTTCATTGTTTAGGGAAAAAAAAATCAGGCCTTACACAGAATTAAGAGTTAAGTCTAAGACCTGACCTCTAACCCTGGCTTCTCCGGTGTGCGCTTACAGCCTCTCTGCTGGTGGCTCGGTGGTGGCGGCTGTAGCTGCTCTTGCTCAGAGAAAGCAGCGGTTCACACTCATCTCCTGTCTGTTTAATGGTGCTGTGGATGATGTACTTCTTCTGTTTTTTGATCTCCTCTCGTCTGTTTGTTTGTTTTTCCCCATCACGTGTTGTCTATGTGTCGTGTGTTGCCATGACAACCCGTACCGCTGCAGAAGGTAAAAGCGAGTGCTCTTCTGAAATGCCACGCTGGTCTCTCTCTCTCTCTCTCTGTCTCTCTCTCTCTCTGTCTCTCTGTCTCTCTCTCTCTCTCTGTCTCTCTCTCTCTCTCTCTCTCTGTCTCTCTCTCTCTCTCTCTCTCTCTCTCTCTCTCTCTCTCTCTGTCTCTCTCTCTCTCTCTCTGTCTCTCTCTCTCTCTCTCTGTCTCTCTGTCTGTCTCTCTCTCTGTCTCTCTCTCTCTCTCTCTCTCTCTCTCTCTCTCTCTCTCTGTCTCTCTCTCTCTCTCTCTCTCTCTCTCTCTCTCTCTCTCTCTCTGTCTCTCTCTTCCTCTTTCTGTCTCTCTCTCTCCCTCTTTCTCTCTCTGTCTCTCTCTCTCTCTCCTTCTCTCTCTCCTTCTCTCTCTCCCTCTCTCTCTTTTTCTCTTTCTCTCTCTCTCCCTCTCTCTCTCTCTCTCTGTCTCTCTCTCTCTCTCTCTCTCTCTCTCTCTCTCTCCCCCCCCCCCCCCCCCCCCCGACCCTCTGTTTCTCTAGAGCTGCCACAGTAGGATGCATGCACACAGAGTGGGGTTCTTTATGGGGGGGTTGCTGCTTCAGCATCTTAGGCTTCCTGCTTACAGCTGCTGCTGAGAGACTCATTTCTCTGAGTTTTATCGATCTGTTCTGCAGGTCTGTAGCACTGCAGCCCCGGGGGACCTGCTCTGACCACAGCTAACACGGACTGCCCCTCACTGCTCACACTGCCTCATCAATTACATTTACATCCAAGCTGTGTTCTGTATCTGTGCTGTTTTCTGCAGGCGTGGGTGCACGGTCACTATCAGCTAGAGTCAGCCGATGGATGGATAAACAGATAGACAGGCAGACCCTTCATTCATTTCTATTACAGTGGCAAAATTACATTCAGTGAAAATTAAGCACTATAGGATCCGGAGTTTGGTTTATGTGGAGAGGTGCTGTAATCTGAGTGATAAATAGCGAGGACAGTGATTTTAATGCAGTACGAATCTGCAGCGTCTGTGGTTTTTACAGTCTGCTGAGTGATAATCACCTTCTACAATGGGGTGAACTGTATAGTCCTCCTCTTCTAATCAACATCACAGTAATGTTATAACAAAAACCTTGTTCAGTCTTGTGTTTAAGGCCCTTTTTTAGGTGTCATATTTGCCATTTAGCTGCACGCTGTGTTGTTATTGTTCGGGAGCGTGGCTCCTGTCACACAACGCTGCCGTAAACATTTGCGTGATGATATTTGGATCCGGGCTAATTGCGGTAATTTGTGGAAATTACAGAGATCCTTTATCCAGAACGAATCAAATCACACACAGATTACATTATCAGACCTCGTCTGGTGACATAATCCTGCTCCAGTAGAGCTTTGAACAAATTCCATTTTTACCAGGGTATGAAGAGCATATATGTTGCGGACCGTAACTTGCTGCGTAAAGGTTATTCTTTGTTAAATGAGTGTACATAATTTAAAACCGTCAAACTGATCTGCAACGTTAAAAGCAGTTCTTTACAGCATCTCTGAGACAACTAATCCAGCTCCAATAGGGCTAAATTTTCACAAAGTTACATTTTTATAAACTTAACCAAAACTTTAGCTAATATTTTAAATAAAAACAAATGAAATGAAGTGCGTTAAATCAGTGCGCTACAATTTGCTGTGTGTTTGATTTAATTGGTTTTCTGTCTGTCTGTCTGTCTGTCTGTCTATCACTTTATTAATCCCAGAGAGACATTTGCATGTTACAGCAACAGCAGAGGAATGGTAAAGGAGTATTATTGCAAGTAAAGGTAATAGTGATAAATAAACATAATTAAATAAATGTGAGTAGTTCTGTTATAAAAGTGAAAATAAAGAAATTTAAAAATAGGTTTAAAAAAAAATTTAAGATAAGTAAAAATAACAGTAAAAATAATTTTAGACGCCAGTCCTCCAAATAAGTGTAAACAAGAGATATGATAATCAGCAAAGTACAAATGATCTGCATGGTCCAGTAAAAATATACAGTTACAGCAGGTCACCAAGTGCAAAGAATGCAAACAGATGAGCTTAGTCAAAGAATTGGCTCATAGCAATAGCATGGGTTTTGGTATCCTAGTGACTTTTTAGGGTGAAAGGCAGCCCAACTGACCTCAACTTGATTACAAATAACTGCTCCGGCCTGTTTGGGAGTTGTGGTGTGCTGAGCAGCGGTGTGTTGTGTTGTTCTGGTCAGGTCGGTCCCATTACGGCCTTGGTTTTCCTCTCTTGCATGGTGCTTGGCCCCCTCTGATTGCAGCTCGTCACCTCTAATGATGAATGCGTCTGGAGGGAGCTGCTGCTTTTCTGCTGATGCCTCTTTATTCTCTCTACCTCTCTAAATCAATAGGGCTGCTGTGGGTTCCAATGCATATAGGCATATACTACACAGAGGGGGTTGAATGTTTATAGCAGGGTAGACCTTTATGATCATGAAGAAACAGGACAAATATATTGAAAATGATGTTATGGGAACATGGACGGTTTTCCAGATACAGATTAAGGCATCTTCTTCAGCGAGAGTCTTCGTCGAGGTTTGATCTGTGTGTGGAAAGCTGTCCGATGCTTACTAACCTGCTTTGTCTGAAGGCTGCTCAAATAAGAGTGAACGCCTGTTAAAGCGATAGTTCAGTGATTCGTCCAGTGAAAATGTGCATATTTCCCCCCAACCTCAATTGTAATCCATCAGCCAAGACTTGTTTTATTATCTGAAGGTTGCTTCTTTACTTTTGGAGTTGCCTAATTCGTCACCCACGTATCTCAAAGCATGCGGAGGTGTTCAGAGTCTCTGCTAGACTTGATTATGTGGTTTCTGACACCGTGTGAGACGCTTATATGGGTCATTCTCCATTTGGAGTGGGAAACCATACCACATCACAAAGGCTGCGGGGCTTAAAAAGATGATAAAATATCAGACGCAGCTCCAAAAGTCAGTATCGTACATTTACGCAGTTGACCTAAGACTAAAGGACACTTTTCCCTTACAGTTTGGTCACTGTTGTTATCGAGAGTCTTATCTTCCGCTCTATTACACTGCTTCCTTGGGTCGAGGCTCATCAGGGAGGAAGCATCTCAAGGCGAGAGAAGGCGAGTCCGTGCTTGCTCACTGGGTTTCATTCGTTTATTAATCATTTTGTTTGTCAGGCAGCTCACACTGTCTATATGTCACCGGTGTTATGTGCTTTAATAGCTAGGTAGTTCAAATTTTGTCAAAACATAATTTTTATTACTGATTTTAAACAGTTGCACAAGTTGACCGGACGGCCAACAAGTCATCCCATGTGCAAAATCCTCAGATTGAACCGGAAGGTCACTGGTGTCAACGTCACTGGTGTTACACCATATTCATAAAACACCAGGAATTAAGCTCTCCTGCTTGCATATATGATACCAGCAGGATGGCATGCCCACTCCTAGTGGTAAAGGGGGAGGATTTGCCCCAGGTGGAGGAGTTTAAGTATCTCGGGGTCTTGTTCACGAGTGATGGGCAGAGGGATGGTGAGATCGGCCGCAGGCTGGGACAGGCGGCAGCAGTAATGCGGTCACTGTACCGGACTGTAGTGGTGAAGAGGGAGCTGAGCCAAAAGGTGAAGCTCTCTGTTTACCGGTCGGTCTACATCCCGACCCTCACATGTGGTCATGAGCTTTGGCTAAGATCGCGAATACCCGTGGCAGAAATCAGGGCGGTGGCTGTGCTCTACTTGAGGTTGTGAGGAGCTCGGTCACCCGGAACGAGCTCGGAGTAGAGCCGCTACTCCTCCGCATTGAGAGGAGCCAGCTGCGGTGGTTCTGGCGTCTGATCCGGATGCCCCCTGGACGCCTCCTGGTGGGGGTGTTCCAGGCACGGCCTAGTGGGACAAGACCCCGGGTTCGTCCTAGGACCCGCTGGAGGGATTATATCTTCAAGTTGGCCTGGGAGCGGCTTGGGGTCCCCGGGAATGAGCTGGAGGAAGTTGTGGGAGACAGGGTCATCTGGGATTCTCTGCTCTCCCAACTGCCACCATCAGCCTATCTGGACTAAGCGGGTAACAAAGATGATGATGATGATGATAACAGGAGATGTTAATGGACATATTAAAATGATGTTAGTTTTGGTATGAAAGATCATTTTTTTAAATGGCTCGCCTGAATCCCCACTGCACATGGAGAATCACCCATCTATAAATATGGATTAAAGTAAATCAGCATAAATAAAAACAGCAGCAGAGCCTAAAGGTTGCCTGTTATTGCGCTAATAATGTCATGACTGCATTTGACTACATCTGAGCTTTCAACTGAACTATCGCTATAAAGCTTCAGTCATTGGTCATATCACCGGATACTTACACACTGAGCACCGTCTCACCGACAGTGGCCACCAACGTTTATATTATCAGCAAAAGTGATCATCTTTTATAATTAAAAATCCGAGGGTTCTGTATAAGTATGCGCTCATACTGGCCTTCCACAAGGTGAGACTGTCCTCAGCTCTACTCTGCACAATTGTTAAGGCCATATTGGGTGTAATTCACAGTTTGACCTGCTGGTGGAGCTGTTCCGGGATGAGGAGAAAGCCACCAGCCCGACTGGAGTGGCTCCTGCCACAGGGGGGCGCACTCGCCTCAGCGTCAAACCAGACAAGGGCAAACCAGACAAGTCCAGCAAGGAGCACAAGAAGACAGTGGGACTGCAGGTGAGGGGTTATTCCCTAATGGTTCTTGGCTTGGACGTGCGGTTCTAGGAAAAACCTTTGGTTGGTTTTGAGCTTGTACGCTATGCCGAGGTTCTTTAAAACTTTAAAAAGGTATTTTTTCCATATCCGAGAGATCTGTGCCTGCCAGGTTCTCCCAAAGAAATAAAAGCTCGTTTATCCTCATCACTTTCTTGTTATATTTGAATAAAAATCTCATGAATGTGAATCAAAAATAACGTCCACACCAAGATTTCAACAGTATGGAAAAATATGAGCTTCATCAATATTCATGTCTCCCACACTCTGAAAAGTAATGGTTCTTCACGGGATCTTTAGGTAGGAAAATGTTTCTTCATAGAGCTGTGAACATTCAAAGAACCCTTTTCGGTATTAAAGGGTTCTTTGCGTGGTGGAATGGATGGAGATTGATGGAGAATAGGGGGTGTATGGTTCTACGTAGAGCCTTTTTGAAAAGGGTTCTATATAGCACCAAAAAATGTTCTGCTATTGTTACAGTATGAACTTGTTACAATAGAAGATCCCTTTTTGTTGGTATGTAGAACCATTTAGAGCACTTTCTTCATTAATTTGAAGAACTATGTTGCCGTGCAGAGAACACTTTAATGATGCTAAGGGTTCTTTGGGTGTTCATGGTTCTATATAGAACAATTTTCTCTACTAAAAAATGCTTGAACCATGTTTTGTACCATGTTTTTAAGGGTGTTTTATATAAATAAATCTAGAGCACATTTGGGCAGAAAGCATCACGACACAGTTTCCTGTTCCTGTATTAATATTAATAATAATAATAATAATAATAATAAGGCCACAAAGAAATAAGGTGTATGGAAGCTGAGCGCCACATTTTAAATTTAAAAATATGACAGATCATTTTTTACAGTTTCTTTTTTAGTTCTTGTCCGTTTCTTAGCTATTAAACAACTTTTGTTTGTTTGTTTGTTTGTTTGTTTGTTTGTTTGTTTGTTTGTTGCCCCTGCAGTTCCGGAACTCTCTGCAGCTCCTGATGGAGACGCTGAACGCCACAACGCCGCACTACGTCCGCTGCATCAAACCCAATGACTACAAATACGCCTTCACGTAAGTCGCCTGGCAGCCAGCCCTTCTGGCCGTTTTTGTCCGACAGGCTTTTGAAAACAGTAACTCTGCTCTTTGACATTCATCGACAAAGCCGGAAGCATCTTCTAACGTCTGCTGCCGCTCATCTGACCTCAGTCGTGAGGAAATGTGAGAAGGATGCAGCTGTTTGGCCTCTTGGCGACTCTGTGGCTGATTCAATCAACTCATTACCATACGCTTCTATACATTTCTGCACAAGCAGTTTACCAGCATATTAAAGTACAAGTAGATTTTTGTAGCTTCAAAATACATAATTCACACATTTTCTGAGAGACTTTGTTGTGGGGGAGCTGGAGCCCAGCAGTCATTGGGCGGAAGGCAAGAAACACGCTGGACAGGTCAGTATAGTAATAAAGAAGCTTAGTAACACTGTTAAAAGTGCAAGTAATTGTTGTAATTCCAGGTTTGATCCAAAGAGGGCAGTGCAGCAGCTGAGGGCATGTGGTGTGCTGGAAACGATCCGCATCTCTGCTGCAGGATTTCCATCCAGGTAGCGCTAAACTTTAACATAGGCATTATTTATATATATATTGGATATAATTTGAAACTACCTGTTGTCCTTTACATTGTATGTAAATTTCTTGATGAGTGGAGCAAAAGAAACGTCCCAAAATTATATGGAAATTATTCTGGTTCCATTGACTTCCATTAAAAGTAAAGTAGGTTTTTTCCTTCCCCTGTAAAGTTCCCATTTTCCCATTTTAGTTCCCAGGAATGTATAGGATACATATAAGGCATTGCATTGTACTTGTAGGTTTGTTGTTATGTTTTTTTAATTGTGGCGTTTTTTTTAATATGTGATTTTCATATTCAGGTACTATTTTGACCATTGCACCTAATTAAAATAACAGAAAAACTAAATATTGTGATGCATGTTGTGTATCTTTAAAATGTCTTGAGGTATTGTGATATAATATTTTTACTATATTTGCCACCCATAACTTGTATAAAAATGTTTATCGCTGCTGTTGGGACAATATCTCATATCTCCATTTTCATCAATGTTCATTTCTTTACATAACTTGAAATTTTATCTTTAATATGTGTCAAAAATTCCGCATACCAACAGAAATGGTTCAAAACTACTTGGAAAATTTTTAGATCCATTTACTTTCATACTTCTAGAAAGTTACCAGATGTAGAAACCTGATAGAATTCTTTGAAACACCTTCTGCCAAATACAGATCATCTCACTTTTATTCTGTGCCTGTGTTCAGGTGGACCTACCAGGAGTTCTTCAGCCGCTACCGTGTTCTGATGAAGCAGAAGGACGTCCTGCCTGATAAGAAGATGACCTGTAAGAATGTTTTGGAGAAGCTGGTGCAGGTAGGAGCTGTTTAACTTTGGCCTCCATGCAGTATAACCTACAAATGCGCTACGTTTGCAGGATCTTAACATATTAAGTAGAAAGCTGTTTGGGTCCTGGAGGTGCAACTGCCAAAAGCCCCACTTGTTTTTTCCACTTGTTGCGATGTCAGCACACAAATTGATTCTTTGATGGTCTGAATGAAAATGGTTCAAGTTGAAATGCATTAAATTTGCAAAAATTCCAAACTCTTTCAGAACGAACTGAAGACTGAATGGATTTCCCTCCATAATGCCTCCTAATCTTTGTCTCCAGGATCCAGATAAGTACCAATTTGGAAAGACGAAGATATTTTTCCGGGCGGGGCAGGTGGCTTATCTGGAGAAGCTCCGGGCGGATAAACTACGAGCTGCCTGCATCCGCATCCAGAAGACCATCCGCTGCTGGCTGGCCCGCAAGAAGTACCTGCGCATGAAACACGCCGCGATCACCATCCAGAGATACGTCCGAGGATACCAGGCCCGCTGGTGAGACCCACACTCAGCAGTCTGTGCTGCTACCACATAAACCTCACCCGTTCAGCACTGGGCCAGAGAAAAAAGACAGCTACGCTTTTAAATCTGTCATCGAGTTCAACGTGTACAACCCCAATTCCAGTGAAGTTGGGACGTTCTGTAAAACATAAATAAAAACAGAATTCGATGATTTGCAAATCCTTTTCAACCGATATTGAACTGAATACACTACAAAGACACAATATTCACTCATTTTGAATTTGATGCCTGCAACAAGTTCCAGAAAAGTTGGGACAGAAACTGGAGCTCTCCGTGAGCCGCCGTGTTTCCTATCACCATGTAAAAGATGCGCGAGGCTTCCTTTGTTGTTGGAAGCTCCGTATGTTTCTCAGAATCCGCTTGTGAGAGTTCAGAGTGCAGTTCAGATCAGTTATTATTCATTTCATTTCATTAATGATACCTGATGTCTGACTTGCTTTCCTTGTCCAAAAGAGTAGTTTTGTGACACAGCCTGAATAAAAATCTAACCACAGCGTTCAGAGACTGTTATTAAGAGAAAAGAGTGGATGAAACAGCAGAAACATCGTCGGCCTTAAAGCAGACGACTAGAGTTACAGTCAGGCACCAAGTTTTGGGCACCAATTGCATGTTGTGTTGATTTTGTAAGTGAAAAAATAAGTGAACACACTGTCTACAGAGACACACCTCTGCCCGTTTTAATGCACAACTACTGTTGATTTGCTGAACTTGACATATTTAATATTTTAAGTTTTATTTTATCAGTGTGTTAAACTTGGCAATTAAATGTATAATTTAATTAAAAATATTTAAGTCTTTTCTCTGTAGAGGATGTAGCTTATATTCACTTTGAAAACCATGCAGTGTAATTTGACTCTGTTCAAACGTTTCCGTACGATTTTCTATTAATTAACTGCATAATTCTGTAATTAATTGCCTTGCATGCGACGTAATGAATGGCATTTGCATCCCGTTTACATTCTGACTTTTTTTCTGCTTCTTTTGATGCTCAGACATGGCAGATGTCTCACGGTAATCTCGTTTTTGTCTGCATTTTGTGTCCAGCTTGGCTACTTTCCTGCGCCGCACGAGAGCTGCCACCATCATCCAGAAATACCAGCGGATGTACGTGGCGAGAAGCAGCTACAGGCGCAAACAGGCAGCCGCTCTGGCCATGCAGTGCATCCTCCGGGCGTTTATGGCCAGGCAGCTGTACAGAGCGGTATGCACATCGATTATCACACACAAACCTTTATTCAACTGTGATGCACCCACATAAAAGGGCCAGTCGTGGGCTGGAGGTCAGGGATCCAGCCTCGTGACCGGAAGGTCACCGGTTCGATCCCCAGAGCCAAGAGCACATGACTGAGGTGTCCTTGAGCAAGACACCTAACCCCCAACTGCTCCCCGGGCGCTGTGGATCGGGCTGCCCACCGCTCCGGGCAAGTGTGCTCACTGCCCTCTAGTGTGTGCGTGCTCACTAGAGTGTATGTGGTGTTTCACTTCACGGAGCCTTTCCTCTCAGCTTCTTTTGCTTTGCTGTGCTCTTCAGGATGTCGCTTTCAGCTGTTATGGAGAAGTTTGGTGTTTTACTCCCTCATGATGTTCAGCATGTGCTGAGATTAAAATATCTGTCGTAGAAATCATGAAAAAGTTCCATCTTCCATCAGACTTGCTGACTGACGCAGGAGAGTAGCAAAGTTTTTAATCATGGCTTTTCTTTTTTTTAGCATTTCAAAGCGACAGTACATTGTAGGCCTGTTTGTTCTTTGGGGTTTGTTCTGTTATTTTTCCCCAGGTTGCTTCCCAGCACGAGCAATTGTGTCCAGTTCCACCCACTAGTTAGGGTCCCCCAATCACACGATACCACCACTAGGAGGGCGGAAGCTTACACAGGCTTCCTTCGAAACCTGTGAAACACCACCAGATCTTCTCAAACTGCTGCTGATACAGTGTCATTGGACAGCTGACCAGGCTTGGAGGAGAACGTTAACCACCAGTTCTGTTACATCAGCTACCAGACGCCTGTGCTGGCTGGCATTGCGGAGTATTGGCGTGGCTGTAGTATCACCAGGGATTGAACTCTCTGATAGGGACAGCTCCTAGATGGTTGCACCACTTGGCCAAAAAAAATGCCAGTGCCCAAACTTTTGGTGCATCCTTAAAGGCATCTATGAAAATGAAAACTGTTAAGTTGTTTTTCTGAGCGGTAAACATTTATTTGTATTTATAACACAGCCTACCCTCATGTGTTCACGTAGTTTTAGCTTCCTCACACCTTCAAGATGCATCATCATAAAGGGGGTTCCCTGGTCTTTAGGAAAAATCCCACCCTCAGGACGTTTGTGGCATCGCTATAGGAGGAGAGTGGTAATGTTCTAATGTTGTTAATGATGGGTTCATGTGCTGTTTGAGGTGCTAATAGGCAGCTAAAGGCCACAGTGTGGTAGGCTTGGGTGGGAGATGGATCCGACTGGCTGGTTATAATTAACGCGACAGAAACCACTCAGTCATCTCAGGCATGAGACACATGACCAGAGCAGAGCGTTGGCGTGGTGAAGTGGGAGAAGTGTCGGTTCTCCATGAAATCCACACTCAGAATGGAGCGGAGAAAGAGTTGCACACTGGTGTCAGTCAGATGCCTCAGAGAAACGGAGCTAATCAGCTTTTACCTTCGTTCTAGTAAATATAATATAGGCATGGAAACACAAGACTCAATGAAATCAAATGAAACTCGAGCAGCCTGCTCTCATGTGTCAAAGTAGTTTCCTAATGCCTCCTCAATGCATCATCAGAAGGGGCTTCTCCTGTTTTTTGGGGGAAAATCTCACTACACTGGTGTAAGAGACAAGTGTGCACATTTATAACAAATGAAAAAATTAACCAGGATACCATAGCAACAACTTAGCAGCCACCTAAGATATCACTGTAATGGCCTAGCAGCACCATAGCAACCATTTGAAGAAACATACCAGCCTGGCAACCATCTGGAGCAACATATCAACCTAGCAACCCCCAGGGATGTCATAGCAACCAGTTGGCAATATCCAAGAAAACATTTGGGACACCATAGCAAGAACATAGCAGTACCCTAGCAGCCACCAGATATACCATAGCAACCATCTGGGATACCATAACAACCACCTAGCAACACCCTAGCAGCCACCTGGGACACTGCAGCAACCACTTAGCAAAACCCTTGCAACCATGAGATATGCCATAGCAACTGCCTAGCAACACCCTAGCAACTACCTTGGGATACCAAAGCAACTGCCTAGCAACACGCTAGCGGCCATCCTGGTATACTGTAGCAAACATTTAGCAACACTGTAGCGAGCACCACATATGCCATAGCAATACCCTAGCAGCCACTGGCCATACTGTATCAACTACTTAGCAACACCTTAGCAACCATCTAGAGCAACATACCAACCAGCTAGCCACTACCAGGGATACCATAGCAACCAGTTAGCAACATCCAAGAAACAATTTGGGATACCATAGCAACAGCTTAATAACCACGTGGTACACTATAGCAAGCACTTAGCAACACCCTAGCAACCACCAGATATGCCATGGCAACCACCTGGGATACCATAGCAACACCTTAGATAACATCCTAGCAACCACCAAGTATGCCATAGCAACCTCCTAGCCACACCTTAGCAGCCAGCTGGGACACTGCAGCAACCACTTAACAAAACCCCAGCAACCACCTGGGATACCATAGCAAAAGCCTAACAACACACTAGTCACTACTTGGGATAATGTAGCCACCCTTTATCAACACCCTAAGAAGCACCAGATATGCCATAGTAGCCACCTGGGATACCACAGCAACTGCCTAGCAACACCCTGGCAGCTACCTGGGAGACCACTTATCAACACCATAGCGACCACATGGGATACCATAGTAACCACTTGGCAACACCCTGTTAACCACTTAAAATACCATAGTAACCATCTGTCAGCACAATCACTGCTTTTTCTCCAGGAAATGCACTTTTCTAGTTTCTTCATCAATTTAAGTAAATAAATAATGTTGGAGGGTAATGTTTGAAACCGTTTACTGGTCCTCAGTCCACCGTAAACATTACGCTTTGGCACCCAAGACCATACGTTTCCTCACTTCTGCCCTAAGTGGACGAAACGATGGGCCACTTTCAGGTTGCTGCTGCTGTCTTTAGCGATGTGATGTCCGTGTTCATAGATAACAGCGAGTCAGTCAGTGTCAGAGTCGGAGTCAGAGTCAGTGTCAGAGTCAGTGTCAGAGTCAGTGTCAGAGTCAGTGTCAGAGTCAGTGTCAGAGTCAGTGTCAGTGTCAGTGTCAGAGTCAGTGTCAGAGTCAGTGTCAGAGTCAGTGTCAGAGTCAGTGTCCGTGTCAGAGTCAGAGTCAGAGTCAGTCAGAGTCAGAAACCTCTTAATCAAGTCTATTCGAGACACCGAACCCCTCCACCCTGTTTGGGGCGAGTCTGATGATATAGGCATGCAGTTAGCATCGTGCTGACAGGCGTGCATGAGCTTTTACTGCTTGTTGGCTACTTTGGCCCCGTGGTGTGTGAGATGCTGGTCCGCAGTCTCGGTGATGGAGGACGGATGTTTGTCGTGATGCTCCTCAGGGGGAGGGTCATGTGACCAGCCAGCGGTACAGGCTGTTTTAACGTGGGGACTGCCCCACTGACGGACAACAGCAGCTGCTGCAGTTCAGAATGCTGCTACCAACACGCTCCCTCAGTCTCTATCGCTCTGTTTGTCTTCATCTGCTCCTCGCGTCCTCCTCGGAGCGCTGAGAGCAGAATAGAGATGTGTAACATTTGCAAAATGAAAAGGCAGAAGGTGAGAAGAGCTTAGATCCTGAGAACTTGGTGAAGTTTTGCTCTGATGTGTCGAGAAACAGCTTAACATCTGTTTTTTAATCTCTCTCATTTTGTGTATTTACATATGCTCTCTCTCTCTCTCTCTCTCTCTCTCTCTCTCTCTCTCTCTCTCTCTCTCTCTCTCTCTCTCTCTCTCTCTCTGTCTCTCTCTCTCTCTCTCTCTCTCTCTCTCTCTCTCTCTCTCTCTCTCTCTCTCTCTGCAGCTGCTGCGGGAGCATAAGGCCATCATTATTCAGAAGATGGTCCGGGGCTGGTTGGCTCGTCAGTGGTACAAGCGCTCTCTGGCCGCCGTGGTTTACCTGCAGTGCTGCATGCGGCGCATGAGGGCCAAGCGCGAGCTGAAGAAGCTGAAGATCGAAGCTCGGTCTGTCGAACACTACAAGAAGCTCAACATCGGCATGGAGAACAAAATCATGCAGCTGCAGCGCAAGATCGACGATCAGGTAGCTGTTCGTCCGTACCAGCCCCCAAAACCTTTTGTCAGTGCTGCCTAATTTAAAGGGCTCGTATCATGGAAAAACGGAATTTTTATTATTAGCCCTGCCTAATAAAACTCCTATTTAAGCAATGTTACTTTTCCACAACCATTAACACGTTTACCCATGACCCACCCACCCATGCACCTTGATGATGATAAGCAGCGCTGCCGCAATACAGAGCAGAAAAATGACTCGTTTTTACATCAAAATCACAAGTTTTGCATTTTTTTAAAAGTTTAAAGCCTGCATGTCTCAAAAACGTCTCAAGTTTTAACGGCAGAAATTAAGCCTGATGGCACAGAGCTCGTGAACTGCCAGTAGAGGAGTTAGACCAAACAGATCAGATCCAACCGAACATCCATGTGTTGTGACATCACAACCGCAACTTACTGGCAGTCTGGCGCACTGCATTCAGGGTTCAAGCTGCAAGCCAGAAAACGTGGATATTCAGGCCCCTTGGTAAAAATAAATAAATAAAAAATAAATAAATAAAAACAGGCCTTAATTTATAGAAATCAATCATGATTTAAATCACAGTTGAATCACAATTTGATATTTTTCCCAAATCAGCCAATCGGAACAGAGCTCATTTGCATACAGTAGCAAAAAAGCCTACTTAGCAGATACATTTGATAATCGTCATGTAAAATGAATTATGACAGAGGGGGAAATAAAATACAAGAAATACATCCCTGCTGTCGGAACAAAACCTCGTATCTAACAAAGTGGTGACTTTACAGGAGAAGGAAAAAACCTACTTTACTTTTAATGCAAGTCAATGGAACCAGAATTTTTTCCAAGTCACTTTGGGTCCTTTTTCGTGATCCATTCATCGTGAAATTTGCACACAATGTAAGGAACAACAGGCATTTTCAGATGATGTCAAAAACTGAAAAACGACATTTCCGACAGTAGTGACCTAGAACGTGGTCAGCCAGTATAATTTTCTTTAAAAATGGATAAATAAATTGGACAAATCTCGATGTCTTCACTTAAGTGCTTTTACTTTACGGGCAGATGCGATTATCAGTTTGAATTTTTTCCAATTCAGCAAAAATCCACCTTTGTCGTTTTTCAGTTTTACTTTGTTTTTTACGAACATTTTACCACTAAATCTTCTCCCTTTCGTAGAATAAGGATAACCGCTCTCTGACTGAGCGCCTGAGCGGGTTGGAGGTGACCCATGCTGCGGAGAGCGAGCGTCTGCGGAGGGAGCTGAGCCGGTTACGCTGCGCTGAGGAGGACGCCAAGAACAGCAATAACAGAGTGATCACGCTGCAGGAGGAGCTGGAGCGTCTGAGGGCGGAGCTACAGAACACACAGAAGGAGAAAAAGGCCATAGAGGAGTGGGCACAGAAATACCAGGACGAGATGGAGCAGGTGGGAGCGGGCGAGACCGCTAGGATGGGGCGGTGTACATTTCACAGAATCACAGATAGGCTTTTATTGTTATATCCCAGGGGGTAATATTAGGGTTAATAATTAAAACAAACACTTATTTTTTATTAATAATAATTATTTTAAAATTTTCTGAAGTCTGCAGACCTGTTTTGGCTTTGACATTAGCTTATGGTGGAATAATAAAAATGATGAATAATTCTTATAATATTCATTAATAATAACACTAATAAATAGGGTTAGGGTTAACCCTAACACTAATTAATAATAATTAATAATAAGTTAATCTTATAAAGCATCTTATACAAACCCAAGAACACTTGACTAGGCAAATCCTAGGCAAATCCACTGCCGTGGTGTGACGTTACTATCTCAGCACGTTTTTGTTTTCTCAAGATATCTAGAAGATTATTTTGTTATCTTGGGGAAAACAACATTTATTAAGTCCTGATAATGACATAAATAGCTTAAATGTGTAACTTATCACAGGAAAACTGAATGAAGTCTAAATCCATGAACTTTTAGACCTTCCATGGTTTATTTTTGTTTTTCCGGTCACAGTGAAACAGACAAATGGATAATAACCCTTATATCCTAAACCCTAAACCCTGTGTTGGACCATAGCATGTCCAGAAGTCCCAATCCCTACACTGGAGTGCATTTCCCCCCAAATGTTCAGACCAGTAGCGATTAGTAGTCAGCACACTTCCCCTGAGCCCTAGATGAGCACAGCCTCCTCTCTGAAGTTGTCTCCTGATTCAGGCCCACAGGAGAGCCGGCCAGTGGTTCGCAAGTTTAAGGCGGAGTGACCTGTACGTTGTAACAGGTGAGAGGGAGGGACTAGAGGCGGGCAGTGGTGTTAGATTTGCCGTAGGATCTTGTATTAGACCGCAAGAGACTGGCTTCTCATAGAAATAGTGTAGCTCTACCACTTTTTGCCTTTAGTATCCGATTGAGGCAGCGATTCCCAAAGTCCTGGACGCATCACACGCCGCTGAGTTTACATATATCAGTAGCTCAGGGGTCACAACAGAAACATTTCACCGTCATGGCTGTACATATGTCTCAGTGTGCTAATGTCCTCGTGTATAAAATAAAAAAATAATAATACAAACAAAAGCTGTAGCTGCTTTTCTCGCATCTCTGGCAGGAAACCTTTAATCAAAAGCTCTTGTAAAATGTCTAACGTTCATCTTTTTACGAGGCTGAATTGAGCTTCTCGTTTGCCAGCTCCGTGTTTGGATTGCCCCGTTCCACCTTAAATGTTGCCTAAGATGGCAGAATGTAACTGCAACACCATTTAAGGTGGAACGGGAAAATTCAGATAAGCTGGTGAAGGAGAAGCGACTTCAGCTTCATGACAGTTTCTCAGTGCAGATTAAACCAGTTGAAGTGATTGTAAATGAAAATGCGTCCATTCGTCTCCAAATCATCAATATTCGTCTTTTTGTTAGCTGCTAGCTAGGTGTTGTCTGCGTTGCTATGGTGACCAGCAGTCTATGTGCCGTCCGTCAGGGTTAAAGAGTTCATTAGCAGTTATAAATGAACTCCAGTGTTTATTGTGGAAACTGTGCTGGAACGAAGGATTATTTATTTATTTTTACCTGCACATGTAATTCTGCTGTGGAGCTGCAAGAGGGCAGTAAAAGAACCGCAGGTTGCCGACCCCTGTGCTAGTTCACCACTCCAGCACGAGAGTCTGTGTCAGTCTCCATAACATTAAAGACGGGTATGGGGTCACCAGGACTGGAGTTATTGTTTCATGTTGTAAGTAACGACCTAGATCGCTCTTGGTTCCGAGATGCCTGATGCGTGAGACCACAGATACTGTCGGTCACCATCACTGTGTCCAGGCAGCTCCATCAGTGATTCAATCACTGCTCCTTGGCTGGACTGTGTATTTATTCGTGTGTGTGTTGCAGATGATCTCGGAGCTGAAGGATCAGAACAACCTGCTGAAGAACGAGAAGAACGACTTAAACCGGCTGATTCAGGAACAAGGCCAGCAGTGGACAGGTACTGTAATCCTCTCCCCCCAGTCGCAACTCAGTCCCAGCCCACTCGTAACCTCGGCCACTCTGTGAACACAATTCAGGCTCAGTCCCAGACCGAACCTGAGCTTTTAACCAGTCTTAGCCCGTCATTTGGCTTTTCAGCAGAGCTGGACAAAGTACACAAACCATGTACCTGAGTTAAAGTAGAGACACAAGGTAAAATATCCCTCCAGTAAAAGTAGAAGTTCCTCCCTTTAGACCTCCACTTGAGTAAAAGTACTAAAGTATTTCCCTTCAAATGTACTTAAGTATAAAGTAAAAGTACTAAAAGAGTAATTCTGGCTCTGATGTCCTGTTATCATTTTTATAACCAGACTGGCTTCATGAACTCATTTCAGGTGAAAGTCCTCCAGCGTCTCTCTTGGTAAACCAGTCTTTTAATAGAACGTCATTAATTAGTGACGCTGACGTCTATTAAAATGATCAGAAGCACAAAACACTGAAGGTAAACAGTTTCCATCAGGGAGAACCGAGTGGCTCTGAAATCACTTTTTACACACAAGCAAAGTTTCAGTTTCAGATTTATTTACAACTTAGTTCCAAGTTTAAGTTGAATAAAAACTGGCTTTAAACTCAGGATCACAGATGAGCTCCTTTACTATGTTGATCTGTAGGCGTCTGTTCATAAACATAAACCAGCCCAAACTCATTTACTATAAAATGAAATGGTGTTTGTAGAAATTCAGAAAAAAGCCGCATCAGTCTCGACTGCATATGTGGACATATTTCTATATTGAGCTCTATTTACACAAAGTTAGGTTAGTTCATCATTTATGTTGAACAGACTCTCCCAAAGTTTTACGCTGCTGCGCTGACGTTGAACCGCGTGCTGCACTGGGTCGGTATGACCAACAGGTCAAAACCAGCTCTAAACAAAGTGACCGCTGGGCCCTGATTGGTGCTCTGGCTTTGCGCTTCTTTCGTTTTGACATGTGATGTTTTTATACACACAGAAACCAAAAGGAACGACAGATTTCTCAAAATGTAGGAGGAAAAAGTCGGATATTAGACTCTGAAATGTAGTGGAGTGAAAGGAAAAAGTCGCCCAGAACGGAGAAACTTCAGTACAGATACACCAAAAATACTAAAGTACAGAAACCAATTACATTTACTCAGTTACTCAGTTACTCAGTTACTGTCCACCACTGCTTTTCAAGTGATTTCGCAGACAAATTTCCAATGTCGGAATAAAACTGTGAGTCTTGTAAGAGTTGTGGTCATGTCATCTCGATGGTTTAGCGTGAGGTGGTCAGGGTGGCTCTCTGGGACTAACTCTGACAATGTCTTGAGGTGCGAGAGGGCGTCAGTCCAGTCTTTCACAAGTCTTCTACTGTATTGCATAGGCCTTAGTTCCGTTTATAGCCCTATTTATAGCCTCTCCTTTTCCCAGTCTTGCTTCCTGGTTTTCTTCCCCAGTCTTTGACAGAAATTGACCAGGGAATGACCCTGAATTTGCCTGTAATTTGCCCAGCCTTGGCCCGTCTAAACCCCGTCTTTGCGTATCTTTTTCCTAATTATTGCTGGGTAGTGTGAATATTTTAAACTAGACTCTACAATTTGTGTGTTGTGTGTGTTTGTGTGTGTGTGTTGCAGAGAAAATGCAGAGGGCTCTGAAGGAGGAGACGGCTCAGCTGGAGACAGATCTGAACGAGGAACGTTCGCGCTATCAGAACCTCCTCTCAGAGCATCTCCGCCTGGAGGAGAAATACGACGACCTCAAGGAGGAGATCTCACTCACCGTGGTGAATACACACACACACACACACACACACACACACACACAGTGCAATGTCATCATCACTGTCACTGGAAAACCTAATAAGTCAGTTTTAGGGTTTTTATGTTACACCGTTGAAAAACACCAGCTATTCTTTACATTGTGTTGAGAACATTCCTGGATAAATGGTCCAATAACACGCAATACAAAAATACTATTCTGTGAGTTGATGGTAAATTAAGAGTGTTTTTCCTTTGCTTATGACCAGTAAACCCACATACAGTTCTGGACAACATAAGTGCATGACTATCCGTCTGTCCGTCTGCCTATGTAGGGTCTCTCCCTTTATCTGCTGTATTCACTGTACATGAAAAACACTGAATAAAGACCTGATTTCTCTCTCTCTATCAGAATGTCCCGAAGCCGGGCCACAGGAGAACCGACTCCACACACAGCAGC
The DNA here is from genome assembly GCF_015220715.1 of Pygocentrus nattereri. Taxonomy (NCBI): domain Eukaryota; kingdom Metazoa; phylum Chordata; class Actinopteri; order Characiformes; family Serrasalmidae; genus Pygocentrus; species Pygocentrus nattereri. Next base: position 44,830,886 of record NC_051217.1, read on the forward strand.
AACGAATCAGAATATACCTACAACTCAGAGTTCGCCGAGTCAGAGGAGGGGTCACGAGGAGTGGAGGTGAGCAAGATGGAGCAGAAAAGGAGGAGACCGGTGAGGAGAGAGAAGGAGAAAGAGAAAGTATGGAAGGAAATAAGGAGAAAAAGGAAAATACAGGAGAGAAAAAGGGCCTGGATGGGAAAATGGGTCGTGCTGATCATGCTGTCATGTTTCTAAACATTTTCAGTTGGATCGGAAATTCTTCTCTGTGGTTGTCAATGATAATTTGCTGTATGTGGCGCCCCCTGCAGGATGTGACGAAGGCATCTCTGGACATGGCTCTGTTCCTGAAGCTGCAGAAGCGAGTGACGGAGCTGGAGCAGGAGAAACAGGGGCTTCAAAACGAGCTGGACCGCAGAGAGGAGCAGTTTCAGCGGGCTAGAGCCAGGGTACACACACACACACACATACACACACTCTCACACACACACACACACACACACACACACACACTCACACACACACACACACACACACACACTGCAGAAAGTATGTTCTAGTGACGATTCAGTTTGATTCACTTTACAAAGCCGATTATTTTGGACAGAGCAGATTCTTTATTTCAATTAATCAAACTTCTGATTCAGCAAATTCAAATAAGTCGGATTGTTTGTTTACGTTTGTGTCCATGCGTCGCTGAATGTGATTCATTGTAATGGACACTTACAAAAGAATCGGTTCAGTCAACTGAACTGAACATCCCATTACTGCAAAGGATCCTCACACATAGAGCTAGAGCCAGCTGGAGTGATGGGACTTTTGATTTGGTGCAGAGTCACTTGAACTGTCAGATTTTGAAGAACCAAAAATCTGATTCAGTTGATTCAAGGAACTCACTGATTCAGACATTTGATTCATTAGAATGGACCATAAGAAAAGAATCGGTTTGATAAGCTAAACTGAATCAGTTTGATAAGCTAAACTGAACTTTCCATTACTAGAACACACACACACACACACACACATACACACACACACACACACACATACACGCCAGTGCCAAGACCTAATTAAACTGCGGTCTCTGCCGATCTACACTGCTCCCACGGTAACACAGCTATCAGTGCTGTTAGGCAACCAGCCCTGTCACCAGAAGGTTGCCGGTTCAATCCCCTCGGTTGACAGTCCATGACTGATGTGCCCTTGAACAAGGCACCTAACCACTGATTGCTCCCCGGGTGCCGTGGATAGGGCTGCCCACCGCTCCGGGCAGTGTGCAAACACAGTTGGCTAATGGTTCTGAATTCAGTACACTGATCAGTATTTGAGCTGAATTTACTCTCCTCTGATCCTCAGGATGATGAAGAGCACAAGAAAGCTCGGAGCGCAGAACTGGAGTATGAATCTCTCAAGGTAAACAAACTCACACGGTGCAGAAACTCTTATTAAACTCCAGCCTGGAGTTCTTATAGGGGCGCTGGGTTACGTGGAGCCGAAGTGGGTTCTGAAGTGGTTTTGCTGCAGAAATGAAGCCGCAGCCCACCACCAGCTGTAAAGTGTCTGCCAGATGAGCTTAGTTAAGTGTCGGATGCAGTATGAAGATCCTGCGCCGATCGTATGGGAAGTCAGATCTACACGCTTGCCTCAGACCGTGTGGAATTGTCCAGGTTAGATTGTTAATATGTGGCAGTGAAGCTGATTGTCACACCGTAACCAAGCCACACTCTGAGATTCAACACTGGAATGAACAGCAAAGCTCAGGAGGTGTAGTGGTTGATTAAAAAAATTATTTATTTTTTAAATTAAGAGCCAGGTTAGGCTGCCTTGGGGCTCAGAAATAACCCAAAACAAGCCTACACTTTGCCTCTTCACACTTCAACCTTCTTGTGTTTTAGCGACGTGCCCCGAAGGCGTCCAGCAGTTGGCTAGGGAAGCTGGGTGGCATAAAAATAAATAAATAAATAAATAAATAAAAACAGTACACAGCCCCTGCAGGTTCTGAAAAGATATGAATACAACAAATACAGATTCCACACACACACACACACACAAATACATGCAGGTCGTCCGGTTGGCTTCAGTTCAGAAATTGTCTGAAAAGCTCCCGACCCAACGTCTCTCCTCGCTTAGTAATGATAGTCTTACCTAGTGCAGCTTTAGGTTATCTCCAGTAGACTAGATGATGTAGTTTCTGACACTGCGACTGGCTGCGTGTCTATAAACGTGGACAAACCTTCTACTTCTGCCGTTTTAGCGATGCAGCATAATTTAGTCCATGTTCAATCTGTCAAACTCCACACGGTTTGAGGTGAGTGTGTGATGACGGAGGCCTGCGGTTAGCACCACAGTAATTGGTGTACATAAGCTTCTATTAATCGTTGGCTACATTGGCCTCATAGTTCAAGTGGAAAGACGAGACACCAAGCCAGGCAGGTTTTGCAGCAGCGTAAAACTTTGGGAGAGTCTGTTCAACATAAATGATGAACTAACCTAACTTTGTGTAAATAGAGCTCAATATAGAAATATGTCCACATATGCAGTCGAGACTGACGCGGCTTTTTTCTGAATTTCTACAAACACCATTTCATTTTATAGTAAATGAGTTTGGGCTGGTTTATGTTTATGAACAGACGCCTACAGATCAACATAGTAAAGGAGCTCATCTGTGATCCTGAGTTTAAAGCCAGTTTTTATTCAACTTAAACTTGGAACTAAGTTGTAAATAAATCTGAAACTGAAACTTTGCTTGTGTGTAAAAAGTGATTTCAGAGCCACTCGGTTCTCCCTGATGGAAACTGTTTACCTTCAGTGTTTTGTGCTTCTGATCATTTTAATAGACGTCAGCGTCACTAATTAATGACGTTCTATTAAAAGACTGGTTTACCAAGAGAGACGCTGGAGGACTTTCACCTGAAATGAGTTCATGAAGCCAGTCTGGTTATAAAAATGATAACAGGGCATCAGAGCCAGAATTACTCTTTTAGTACTTTTACTTTATACTTAAGTACATTTGAAGGGAAATACTTTAGTACTTTTACTCAAGTGGAGGTCTAAAGGGAGGAACTTCTACTTTTACTGGAGGAATATTTTACCTTGGGGGTCTCGACTTTAACTCCGGTACATGGTTTGTGTTCTTCGTCCAGCTCTGGGTTTCATATATAACACATATTGTTATAGTTATAGTTATTCTCTCTCTCTCTCTCTCTCTGTCTCTCTCTCTCTCTTTCTCTATCTCTCTCTCTCTCTCTCAATCTCTCACTCTCTCTCTCTCTCTCTCTCTCTCTCTCTCTCTCTCTCTGTCTCTCTCTCTCTCTCTCTCTCTCTCTCTCTCTCTCTCTCTCTCTCTCTCTCTCTCTCTCTCTGTCTCTCTCTCTCTCTCTCTCTCTCTCTCTGTCTCTCTCTCTCTCTCTCTCTCTCTCTCTCTGTCTCTCTCTCTCTCTTTCTCTATCTCTCTCTCTCTCTCTCTCTCTCTCTCTCTCTCTCTCTCTCTGTCTCTCTCTCTCTCTCTCTCTCTCTCTGTCTCTCTCTCTCTCTCTCTCTCTCTCTCTCTCAATCTCTCACTCTGTCTCTCTCTCTCTCTCTCTCTCTCTCTCTCTCTCTCTCTCTCTCTCTCTCTCTCTCTCAGCGTCAGGAGCTTGAATCAGAGAATAAGAAGCTGAAGCATAATCTGAATGAGATGCGTCAGTCTCTGATGAGCAACGCCGGCGCTGTTTCGGCCGCCCCAGGCTCGCCCGCCTACAAGGTTTTGCTGGATCAATTAAACTCCTCCAACGAGGAGCTGGAGGTCCGAAAGGAGGAGGTGCTCATCCTTCGCTCTCAACTGGTCAGCCAGAAAGAGGCTATGCAGCACAAGGTCAGATACAGAGCCTCCAGAGTCCACGCTGCCAAACTCGGCCTAAGAAACTAATGATCATGTTTTTAAAAGATGTTTTCGGATATTTCTTAAAGTGACTGAAACCTTGACTCTTAACTGTGCCTTTAAAACTTCGGTCACTAACTTCACTCTTTTATTTCTAACTGCTAACATCTCTCTCTCTCTCTCTCTCTCTCTCTCTCTCTCTCTCTGTCTCTCTCTCTGTCTCTCTCTCTCTCTCTCTCTCTCTCTCTCTCCCACTCTTTCTTTCATCGCTCTCCCAAAAGGATGAGAAGGTACTGCAGTCTGTGGTGAAGTGTGAATGTTCAGTTCCGTGCGTTTGTCTGGCGGATGATCCTCTTTTCAGCTCCTGCAGTTTTTACAGTAACACTGCGTATGGATGTCTGACCCAGTGAGCTGCATGACCACAAGCAGAGTTTTGAGCTCACAGTCATGTGTGAAAGTTTGAACACTGCCCCCTATTGTGTGTGTGCTCACTAGTGTGTATGTGGTGTTTCACTGCACGGATGGGTTAAATGCGGAGGTGGAATTTCCCCGTTGTGGGACTAATAAGGGTCACTTAATCTCACTTAATCTTAATATTATTAATAATAATAAAAATGTATAAAAATTGCAAAACCTTTTTCACAGGCCACGTTTTGGGTTTTGCATGTTGCAGAATTGTGTTCCGTGTATAAAGCAGAGTCAGTTGTCCAGGGGTGTCCAAACATTTCCATACTACTGTTTATTTAAGAGGAATTCCACCAGTTCTTCGAAATTTCCTTAAGAATCCAGTGTGTGAGGTGTAAACCGATTGATTCAGTGGGTTTGGTGTGAAACGGTTCAGACGTCTTTACAGTGGTGGTGATGGGAACCAGGCGTTGCCATGACTACAACACAGATATAAACACTTTATTTACCATCCAGAACCACCAGAGAACCTACACGAGTCTTCTGAGCTTGTATGGAATGTTGATGATGGAAAACAGTGGAAAATCTGGAATAATGAGTTTTCTTTGGGGACTATTTTGCCGCACAGCGCCCTGCATGTCTCCCTCCACCATGAATGGAGTTGAAGTTCTCTAAACTCTCATAAAACAGCGTCTCAGTCATCAGGCAGTGAATTCAGAACCAGTTCATGTAGGAACTTTCTGTAGGAGCTTTTAGAGGGACGTCTGGTTCCCATCACCGCCACTCGAAATTGGAAATTGTTCAATTTTGGTGGAATTCCCCTTTAACAGAGGATAAAACACAGCTGTTTAATTTCCCCCGCGAATAGAATTAAGCACAACATTAGACAGACAGTAACCAGAGCGCCCAGATAGCAGGACAAACTATGGCATAAAAATAAAGACTAGTGGCCAGTAGGGGGTGCAGTGTACTCAGTAAAGGTCAGTGCACTGATAACCGCGTCTGCCGTTCATTATGTAATTGAACTCTTTTACAGCTTATCAAATTAAAATGCTGTAATGTTAATAACCCGTGAATGATGCTGATGATGATGTTACTGTGTTTGTATAGGAGACCATGACTGAGCCGCTGCATTACGTGGAGGACGTGCAGAAGCTCGGTGATGCTAAAGAGATCTCTCAGGCTTACATGGGCCTCAAGGACACCAACAGGTACAGAACACGTTCACACGCACATTCACCTCTTCACTTTCTCCAATCCATCCGTTTTTCCAGTCAACACAGCATTTTTATTATTTTAAAAACACTTGTTTAGTAGTTTGTTTATAGTCAGCTGATATATCAGAGTTCGTGGGTGACTGAATGCTGTGCAGCTCGTACTTGGCCCAAATATGATTCACATGCAGTCGTGTCCTGAAGTTTGACCGTCCCTGGTGAAATTACACGTTGTGTTCGTTTTGTAAGTGTGAATAAGTGAACACGTCTCCACAGAGACGCACATTTAGATGCACGATTACTGTTTATTTGCTGGATTTAACATGTTAGAGGGAAACAAACGAAAAAGAAGATTTAAAAGTATTTAAAACAATTTAAAAGTAACGGCAAGTTTTATATTTTATGTTATATTTTTGTTCAGGATGTTAAATTAGGTGTTAAAATGTGCAGAAGTGAGTTCTCAGTAGAGGTTTTGTTAACTTGCACGTGAACAATCAAGAAAACATTCAGACTGACTGGGCGGTTCAAACTAGAACAGAAGAGCAGGTCATCATTGCGTAGCACTAAATCCAGCTTGGACCGTCTTATCTACAAACCCAGCTCCAAGCAGAACAGTGCATTGAGGGCTAATACACACAAAAAGCATTGGATTTGTTTAAAAAAGCCCAATTTGATCTGCGTTTGGCCGGACCGGGGAGCTCAAGCTGGTCTCCTCGTAGGTAAAATGACACACTGCAAAAATGGTGCGTTGTAAGTAAAATGATCTCAAATATTGTCAGTAAATCTAACGTTTCTCCTGTTGAGATTGTTGTAAGCTTAATTTAAGATTTATTTATTTATTTACCTTATTTCTAGAGCTTTTAAAAGTCATTTTATGAAGTCAAATCATCTCAAAGTATTCGCTGATCATTTTAATTTAGCTTTTTTTAAGAAATGAGTTGAGTTAGTAACTCATAGCTAGCAAAGTCGTCTGCCGCTGTAGTGAAGTCATTTTAATAAAATTAAATTAAATTTAATAAAAACAAGTGAGAAGTGTCTAGAAAATCTTATAATAAGTGAACAACCATCGCAAAATGGAAAATATTAGAGGTAGCCACTAGATTTAACAGCGTTTTACTGGACAAGATGACATTTTTTGGAGTGCAGACACCAAACGAGAGCTTATTTTAGTGGAAAAAAAATTAGTTTGCAGGGAAAGAAAAAACCTGCTGCGTGTCGATATTAAAACACACGAGCGAGATGCTGCTCCTCTGGCACAAGCCAGCTCGCCACACTGCTGTAACACACAGCTACGTCCGTGGCTGAATCTGCAGATCTGAGTTTAGTTCATCTTTCCGCGAGAATTGAGAGTTTTTACCGCACAGACTAAGAGCTCCATGAAGCAAATGGTCCAGAATGGGAACGTAGTTCATTAAAGAACTTTTATTGCAGGCAACTCTGGGGCATTTCTGTTGGGCCATGCATTATGATTTTGTAAAGCTGCTGTGTTCGACCAATTGAAAATAATAAAATAAAAAATTGGACAGTGACGAAATTGTTAGCCGTCTGGTTCCATCCTAACATCTGTATCCCGTCCAAGTTTAGCAGCACGTGGGGTGGACCTGGACGGGCCTGTGTAATGAAACACTGTTCATCCGGACTGCAGTGCGGCATTAAAGCGAGATCCAGGATTATTCCTGCGTGTGTTTGTGTGTTTGTGTTTTGATGTGTGTCTCTGTCCTGCGTAGATCGCCCAGGTTTCTGCGCAGGCCGCTCGAGGTGAACGAGCTGGTGAATAGGCTGAGGTAATGCAGCGAGAGCGAGAGAGATGTTATGCATGGTCTTGCTCAGTCGGCAGATCAGTTTAATGCCGATATTAGTCATTCGGATTATCCAGACGGCCGAGTCTGGCTTTACAGCGCACTAACCCGCATGAGAGCCGTGAATGAGCGAATGCCTTCAGTTCTCAAACTAACACGTCTGAAGGAGGACAGTAGAAGCGGCAGCGTTAGATGAAGGTAACCTATTTAGCAGATGCTTTTTATATCATGGCAAATAGACGGAGCTCTGATTTCGCACAGGAACGGAGCTGGAGATCAATGAAGGGGGCGCATGTTAGTTTGCGGCTGTGCGGGCGGCGCTGCCGAAGGGTTTTGGCTTTGATCCGCTCAAACGTTCCTTTTGAACGTGTGCTTTGGAAGCTGCAATGATCCGTTTGCTTCCTGACAGCCAGGAACAGCACAACGTTTACTCATTGTCCCACAGCTTTCACTCCAATAAGACTGTCTGCAGGAACAACACTGCAGCACTTCAGCAGGAATAGGCGGGGCTAAATTGCTATAGGCATCAAACTGACGGAAAATGTGGTTTTCCAAGATATGGACGGTGTTTATGTGGTATGTCAGAGTCCTTTATCAAAAAAAAAACCACTTTATTGGGATGGTCCCCTGTAGATGCTCTACAGATCCCTAAATCACTGACAGACTTTCTGGTGATGTTCAGTTATCAAGAACAGTAGGGTTCTTGGACATTAGGACTAGGTGTAGGATTTGCCGTGAGGTTAAGGTGAGGGGTAGGTTTAGGGTCAGGAATAGATTTAATGAAATCTTTCATACGGAGCCTGAAGTTGAGTTTCATATAATAGACGTGAAAGACGGACAAAGCATCTGCAGTGGACCATCCAAATCAAGTGTTGCCAAAAAGGAAGGAAAGGTTAGGGTGGCCGTAAGTGTGTGGGGGTTGGCCATGGTGCCGTCTAACCGGCAGCTGCACAGGTGTTCACAGGTGCTTACGACGGCGGGTGACTGGACTGAGGCATGTCGTGTCATATTTTCTTGTTTTATGCCACATAATTTGATCATCTGGAATCCCTTCATGACTTCATTATGTTGAATCAGCTGTTCTGTTTTGTGTTGTCATTTTTGTCCCTCCCCCCCCCCCGTGTGATGTCAGATCCCCCCTCCCTGACATGCGTAAGATGAATGAGGATGGAGAGCTGTGGCTGGTGTATGAAGGCTTAAAGGAGACCAACAGGTTAACTGTGTGTGCCTGTGTGTGCGCGTGGGCTTCTTTCATCACGTCTTTATTGCCATCTATTTCTATTCCAACTAACCTGCATACACACGTACACACGGAAGCGTCGGAGACCCTTCATTTATTTAATTCCCAGGGGAAATGGTGAGAAAGTACGAGTTATTCATTATTCAGGCGGTATTTTTGAGAATATTATGTACAAGTAAATTCAGAACGTGAAGAAAATTATATCCAAATCTGGAATTGGGGGAAAAAAAAAAAAATATATATATATATATATATATATATATATATATATATATATATATATATTAAAAGCTACAGAGAAAAGAGCTCCTAACAACCACCTGGAAGACCAATCAGACACCAAAACTGATCAGATAAACACTTAAAGCTTCCATCTCTGAGAGAGAGGAGAACATCATCCACACGTGTTTCTGTCCATCCTTCCACTGTGAGGAGACCACTCAGTGCTGTGGGTCTGAAAGGACGTGTAGCTGATCAAGAAGAACCTCACTGAGAAAAGGAGACGGACACATCAAACAAAGAAGCTGGACGATGGACTGACCACCCATCGTCCAGAGTCCAGACTGAGCCCAGACCTCAGCACCACTGAATGGGTTTGATCACTTCAGAAACTCATCAACCAGCTTCTCAGACTGAGCTTTGGAGGCGTGTCTGCAGGTTCTCTCAGGAGCTGGAAGTGAGGCTCCTGAGAAGAACGGAAGCTGGAATGAAGGTAAAAACATCTGATCCTATATCTAGTCCTTGAGGCTTCAGTGTGATTTCCCAGCTCTGAAACTGAAAAACTGAAATTAATTTCAAGTTTCACCTGAAATTAAATAAACGAAGGGTGGTCTCTGAAAAAAACGGACTGAAAAATGAAAGCTGGACAGCAAGAACAGCAGTACTTCTCCTTACTGGCCCTGCATGTGTCCATAAAAACGCGTCTCTGTGGGTTTTCAAGGCTTTGGAGATGCTGCATGGTCTTCGGTAACACCGAGGACGAGCTGAAACTGTTCTGCAGTGCTTTTCTACTTTCAAACTCCTCATGGGTTTAAGCCTCTTCTGACAGGACTTTGTTTTCAGGGGGACGCTGAAGCGGGCACTGCTGAGCATGCTGGTTTGGCCTGAGCTGGTCAGAGTGATGTACTGACCGGTACTGGCCTATTTGCTGCTCTCTCTGGGCTGTAAACTTGGCTTCTGCTGAAGGAAACACAGATCAGACCTGCTCACTTTGGCTATGTAGAAAACTTAATAGGCTTCTATGCCTAGACAGTGCACTACACTCACCGGCCACTTTATTAGGTTCAATTACTTGTTAACACTAATAGCTAATCAGCCAATCACACGGCTGCAGCTCACTGCATTTAGGCCTGTAGAGGTGGTCAAGACAACTTGCTGAAGTGCAGACCGAGCATCAGAACGGGGAAGAAAGGGGATTTAAGGAACTTTGAACGTGGCGTGGTTGTTGGAGCCAGACGGGCTGGTCTGAGTATTTCAGAAACTGCTG
>NC_051217.1:44845873-44850873 GCF_015220715.1 Pygocentrus nattereri
ACGCACACTGAGTAAGAGCCTGTTACGCACACTGAGTAAGAGCCTGTTACGCACACTGAGTGAGAGCCTGTTACGCACACGGAGTAAGAGCCTGTTACGCACACGGAGTGAGAGCCTGTTACACACACGGAGTGAGAGCCTGTTACACACACGGAGTGAGAGCCTGTTACACACACGGAGTAAGAGCCTGTTACACACACGGAGTGAGAGCCTGTTACACACACGGAGTGAGAGCCTGTTACACACACGGAGTGAGAGCCTGTTACACACACGGAGTGAGAGCCTGTTACACACACAGAGTGAGAGCCTGTTACACACACAGAGTAAGAGCCTGTTCTGCTGAATAATATGTTAATAAAACATGTAAACACTGTTAAAGTTACAAAAACCACTAGCCAGTCCATAAATGAAAATCACGAGGCAAAAACATCCTGTTTTGAATTTTGATTTATTTTCTCTGTGTGTGTGCGTTTGTGTGTGTGTGTGTGTGTGTGTGTGTGTGTGTGTGTATTGGTATAGGTGGTCAGATTGAGAACGTGTCTCCAGGTCAGATGGCAGATGAGCCGATCCGTCCAGTCAGCATTCCACGCAGAGAGAAAGATTTCCAGGGAATGCTGGAGTATAAGAAAGAGGACGAGCTCAAGTTGGTGAAGAATCTCATCCTGGGTAAGACACACACACACACACACACACACACACACACACACAGCGTGGCGTAGCGTCTGGGTGTGCAGGGTATGCGTTTGCGTACGGGCCTGTGAATCGCCTCTATGCTCTAAGTTAGCAGTGCGTAATCACCTCTGCCTCAGCTTCTTATGGTTATACACACGCCGGTTTTAAAAGATGCAGTAGGTCGTATTTCTGCTTTCTTACTACTACAAATAACCTGCATGTGTATGTGGAACAAATTGAACAGTCACTGGCGTTGATTTATGTTTTTAACACCTTTTGAGAATGTCAGCTGTCCTTTATGTGGTTTGACCAATTAATGAGTGGACCAATAACACACACACACCTTCTAAGCCACTTCTCCTTCTGGGTCGCTGGGGATTGCTGGAGCATACCCCAGTGGTCTATGGGCGGAAGGCAGGATGCACCCTGGACAGGTTGCCAGACTGTTGCAGGCACAGACACATTCACTCACACCCAGGGGCAATTCAGCATGTCCAATTGAAAAAGGAGACCCCAAACCACGTCATCGGATTCTTCCAGCTGGCTGTTCCGGAGGCTCTGTTGCCACGCTGTTGCCGTGGTTACGCTGAATGATGGAGCACGTGCAGTGAGAGAAAAGCGCATGAATTCCGATCTGAGGGTCACATTAAGGTCACGTGGCCACGAATCGGATACGTATCCGATCTAGGAGCACATATGAAAGTGGCTCGGATCGAATTTGAAAAGATCAGATTTGTGTCCACACAGTCCTGAAAACATCCGATCTGAGTCGCATCAGGGCAAAAATCAGATTTGTGTCACTTCAGCCTGGTAATGTGAACGCAGCCAAATTCTGGGGTGGTCTACTTGTATGTTACAGATCAAGCGGATGGATATTAGGTTGGAAAATGAGGGATTATTCCTGGCTAATGTTCCTGTGTCTCTCTGTAGAGCTGAAGCCACGTGGTGTAGCGGTGAATCTGATTCCCGGTTTGCCGGCCTACATCCTCTTCATGTGTCTCCGGCACGCCGATTACATCAACGATGACCAGAAAGTCCGATCACTCCTCACCTCCACCATCAACAGCATCAAGAAGATCCTGAAAGTAAACACGAACACACATACACACACACACACGGGGGGGGGTGCTGGAGCCTATCCCAACTGTGGGGATGGGGGGGGGGCAATCAGAACTCGGCGATCCGCTCTGTAACTTTACATGCTCTGTCACTTTGTGGCTTTGAGTTACTGTGGTTCCTAAACGCTTCCACTTGTCAGTGATACCACACACAGTTGATCATGGAAAATCTAGGATTTTGGCGTCCGGTTGCAACGCATGAAATCAGTGAACCCCTTAGAACGACCCATTGTCTCATTATTGTGTGTAAAGGCTGACTGCATGGCTGTGGCAATGAGACTGAATAAAACACCTGAATTCTTTTTCTCCATATAGTCTATATAAATGTGGAGTGTGGAGAAAGAGAGAGGGAGAGTAGTGTCCAGTTTTTTTTAATAAAGTCATCTTTAAAGCCGTCACCCATTTATTTTGTCTTCATTTCTTTCTGCAGAAAAGAGGCGATGACTTTGAGACGGTGTCGTTCTGGCTGGCCAACACGTGCCGCTTCCTGCACTGTCTGAAACAGTACAGCGGAGACGAGGTACGGCCGCTCGGCAGGCTGCACAGCTCTGCTCAGTCTCTATACCTGTTTATCCGCTGTGTTGATCACAAAACGCAGTCCCCCTTTTCTGTTTCTCTTATCTTATTCTTTTTTGTCTTTCTTTCCTCCTTTCTTTTGTTCTTGCTTTCTTTTCTCAGCAATTCATGAAGTATAACAGTCCTAAGCAGAACGAGCACTGTCTGAGTAATTTTGACCTGGCCGAGTACAGGCAGGTTCTGAGTGACCTGGCCATTCAGATTTATCAGCAGCTCATTAAGTGCATGGAGAACATCCTGCAGCCCATGATCGGTGAGTTATTATTCAAATGTTTCGTTTCCTTGACGACATTAATCCGTTAACACACACACACACACACACACACACACACACACACACTCACTTTCTAAGCCGCTTATTTTTCTGGGTCACGGGGGGAGCTAGATCCTGGACCCCAGCACTCATTGGACAGAAGGCAGGAAACACCCTGGATAGGCCGGCAGTCAATCACAGGGCAGACAAACAGACACTTACAATGTCTCACATACACACACACACACACACACACAGACACACACACACACACACACACACACACACACACACTGCATGGCTTTGGGCTAATAATTCCAGCTGATATTGACTGGAACTGTTTGAAGTACAAATGTGAAATAATGTAATCTAATACAAATTTTTAGGCACAATAAAACCAATTAATCTCTCTGTGTCCATCACTTTCTCTGTGTTTGTGTGTCCAGTCTCTGGTATGCTGGAGCATGAGACAATCCAGGGAGTGTCCGGCGTGAAGCCGACAGGCCTGAGGAAGCGGACGTCCAGCATTGCGGACGAAGGGACCTACACACTGGACTCCATCATCAGACAGCTCAACTCCTTCCACTCCATTATGTGCCAGCACGGCACTGACCCCGAGCTCATCAAACAGGTGGTCAAACAGCAGTTCTACATCGTCGGAGCGGTCACTCTCAACAACCTGCTGCTGCGGAAGGACATGTGCTCATGGAGCAAGGGCATGCAGATCAGGTACTGCAGCGCTGATCGGTTAATCATTAATGACTGGATTAATCATTAATAATGGAGCATTTATCAATTAATAATCCTGATACATTCATAGGGCGCTTATAACAGGTCATTAGCATTCATCAGTTATCAGTGATGATTATTCAGATAGGACTAATTACAGGTTAGGTTCACCGGTCATTTGCAGTTATGAATTATAAATCCTAATGTTGCTGATTACAGTTTTGGCTCATTTACATTTATCAATTCTCAGTTATAATTATTCATATATGATTCATTACTGATCATCTTCCATACGCATTTAGCACATCGCTGCTGTCGGGACAAAACCTTCTATCTCCATCTTTGTCGATTTTCAGTTTTTGATATAATTTCAAAATGCATGTTGGCCTTTATTTTGCTTGTAAGTTTCGTGAAGGATGGACCAAAATAAATGGCCAGAATTGACTTGGAAAAAGTTCTGGTTCCATTGACTTACATTGGAAGTAAACTATATTTTTTCCTTCTCCTGTAAAGTTACTATTTCAGAGATACGAGGTTTTGTTGCGACAGCAGCGAAATATTAGCCTGCCAGCGTTAACATTATTTATGACTTCCATACAAGAGATGTCTCAATCTGACTCCCTGGATTGGGATCAGAGCTGATCCGGGCCTATTTTAATGGATTGGGTGTCGGATATATTAAGCCCGGTCCACTTCCAGTCTTTCGTTCTGTTTAGTGGTTGTAGAAGCGACATAAACAGGCATTATCCACAACCCGCAGTAGAGGGTTAGGGTCTGCGTTGTTTGAGGTAAGCAGGTAAAAGTGGCCCAAATCCGATTGGCTGCTCACATGATGTTTAAATGTGATCTATATGTGACATCAGTCTGAACAGACCAGCTCCTAAACCGACCCACATGCGCAAAATAACAGCGTCACGCTGCGTCGTGCGGCTCATCCAGAGGTAAACAATCACGACTGCCAACGAACGCCAGTCGCTCCTGCAGGATCAGCTTCATCTTCATCTTCATCTTTATTCAGCAGACCAGCAAAGATTGCACCAGGCCCCTACAAAATACTGATCAAGGACATCAGATATTAAACTCAATAAATGTTAGATTGGTCTCAATGCCAGAAAATGTGGCAATGAAACAATGACCTTTCATCAAGTTCTGATGCTCTGTGGTTGCATATTATCTTAAATCCTCCTCTAAAGGTTCTTCATAGAACCCGATCCTCATCTGTTTCATGTCTAAACGCTCCGTTATCTTCATCACTGCTTTCCAAACCCGCTGCAGCAGCTTCAGCAGCTGGAAACTCTCTGACGCCGTTTCACACAAGTCTCCGATGTGGACTGAATGAAGAATGAAGGGTTTCTGGCGTGACGGTCAGTCCTTAGTGATCTCCTGAGTGTCTGTCGGTCAGTTTCACACAGAATGTAGACGGACACACGAATCCAGCAGCTCCACATGCTGAGAGGCAGGTGACGTGTATCTCAGCCCCTCTTCACAGGCTCATAACTCCGGATGTGAGTCTCGTATGATCTCGTGATGAGATGGAATGGAAAGGACGGAATCAGGAAGGGTTTGAACCGGATTTCTGAGTTGGATTATCAGAAAAATACAGACACAGACATAGAAACATTTCATTTGAGGTGCAGGCGAGTTCTTGGAAC
>NC_051217.1:44855873-44980873 GCF_015220715.1 Pygocentrus nattereri
GCTGCGTACCTGGCTCAGGTGTGCTGGGAACTGCTAAGAAGTTACTTCTCTGCGGTTCCCTGAGGACTAGATTGAGAAATGCTGCTCTAGATGTTCTCCAGGAAAAAAAATTAAGTCCCACTTTTTCAGAGCTCTAGAACACTATACTGATCAGGTGTTCTCTAGTAAACACCAACAAACCCAAACATTGGGTTGGTGTTTCATAGCTGTGGCTGTTGGAGAGTCTCCAGAGCAAAGATTTTTCAGATCTGGAGCTTAAATTGGGCAGTACTGGATTTTGGAATCACTCAAGTGTTGGTGGAACTGATTGGCCACTTAGTGTCATATCAGCCAGCTATTTACAAAATCCAGAAGTGGAAACTGGACTCATAGTCCAGATTTGAAGACTTGTGTATCCCTAACATCACAACACCTGCAACACAAACATCAGAATGTTTCATTTGGCTTTCCAGATCTTCTCCTGAACATCTTAAAGTCACCAGCTCTCAAAGTCACATTTTGGATGAGCCTGTATTTTCCAACCAAAATGCTGGGTTGGTGCGTCATGTTGGAGATTCTCTAGAAAGTTCTCCTCGACTCGCCTTCGTCAGATTGGCTACATCAGATTGGCTTGTCTGACTGTTGAGCTTGTCCATATCCTGTGCCAAGCCGGAGTCTCGAATGCACGAAAGTGCACACTCACTAGCTGACATGTACCTGTGCACTACTGAACTACTGAACGGCAGGAGTGGAGGCTCAGACTCCGTCCGCCTCCAGATGCTTCCTTCAGTATTAGAATGATTTAAAACCTAAAACACTATTGCTTCAGCAGTCATGCTGTGTTACATAATAAATTGGGTGATCTGAATGGGCAGGGCTCTGTTCCCGTTTACGCTTTTGTTTGTTTATTTGAATGTGCCAGGCAGCTTGGGATGCAGTGCTGTCTGTTTGACGCTGATTTAGTGACCAAGAAATCCCCCCAAAGTTCCCCCGGAACTGCATACGAATGCGCACTCAGCACATACATACATACATACATACATACATACATACATTTAGAAAATATTGTCACTGTCACAACAAAATCTAAACGGTAACTTTACCGACGTAAAACTTTTAGTACTTTTGTTCTGACAGTGTCTCTGTACACATACATACTGTACAAAAGTCCACGGCACCTGCTAATAATGCATTCTACTCAATAAAACACTGATCATTTGAATAAGTATAAGCAACATTAACACAGTAGTGACTTACACTAATATGCAAATGTTAATGCGCCCTAGTCAAAGTTATGGGTTGTTAATTTGTGTAAATAAGTTAACACACCTACAGAGAACACACTTCTGCACATTTGAATGCAGAATTTCAGTTTATTTGCTGAATTTAACATTTGGGGAATAAAATGTGGCCTGTGCAGATGTTTTGGCACCCCCCCCCAATATGCAAATATATACAAATCGTGAAAATTAGCAGGAAAATGCCGTATTTCACCGTGTTCTCTGTAGAGGATGTAAATCAACAGAACGTGTACTTTGACCAGAGCTGTTGAAACAGCTGCATGTCTGTGTCTGACTGTGTGTTTGTGTTATATGTAGTTATGATCCATCAGGGCTGTCAGTTAAATCAGATGAGCTGGTGGGTTTGAACAAATCTGTGAGATGGCCGGAGGCGTCCGGGAGAAATGTCAAATTTGCCAGCAAATGTTTTTGTTCCGCAAACGAGCTCTCGGCTACTTTTCTCACAGTGCGAGGTTTTTTTTTAATAATGTTCTTAGGTGCCGGAGACTTTTGAGTCTGTGTGTATGTATGTATAATCATCACAGTCAAAAAAAAAATTCATGATGATTGGACTAATATAAGTGCTCCAAATTTGCTTTGCATAAATTATCTTTACAATAACTTAAATTGAAAGTAAAGAAAGTTTTTCTCCTGTAAAGTTTCCCTAACTACTAGTTTTTATTCGGACTGTGATTTTATATACATACATGTATGTATGTATGTGTGTGTGCGTGTGTGTGTGTGTGTGTGTGTGTGTGTGTGTGTGTGTATATATAAGTATAATATACATACATACATACATATAAAACACACTTTTATTTCACATCTCACTGCACTGGGGATGCACATACATACACTACTCTGCTGTATTTCACATACGGGCCTCATATCAATGCAAACACACCATAAAACCCAAAACCTAAGCACCCTGTCTGGGGGGAAAGCGCCCACCCTGCATTGCTCGTCCCGTGTCTATATCATTAAATGCCTTATTCGTAGTTGAGGACTAGTTGACTTTTAATGTATGGTGCTCCTCCACACCCCCCCCCCCCCCTCTCCTCTGCTATAGCGGTCCAGTTTAAACCTCTAAAGCAGCCTTGAGTCCTCAGGGGCGCTGGGTTTGCTCTGCTATCTCGGGACCATTTCTGCGTGATTCTGCATTACTTTGTTTGTTTGAGGTGGAAAACTGTGGGATTATACTGGAACCAGGAATAACATTTAAAACGACTGAATGTTAGATTATTATTATTATTATTATTATTATTATTATTATTCATGATTTTTTTTTTTTCATTAAGCCTTACCTTGGAATGGAAAACAGTGCTGTGGAGGTGTTGAACGCATTTCCTCTTCCTGTATTTTATTTATTTTTTCTGTCCCTGAAGTGGAGCAGTGATGCATTGTTGTAGTTCAGTCTGTCTTTTATGCACTTTTAACTGTTTGCTGGGGAAAAAGAAAAAAACAAGGCGAATCCAACGCCGTTCACTTTACTCTGTATAGTTCTTTCGGCCTTGGGCTGTCGGCACTGGCTGCGTTAGGCTAAATGTGGCAGATGCTACTGAGTCATTTATCTATTGTGCTCCTGATATCATTGTCATATCAACCCACACTTCCATGTCGGTGTGATCCCGATCCCAAAAGCCCACCAATAGCACCCTCACCACCGAATCCGAAACAAGTTGCACTAAAACCCATCGTTCTAGATTAAAATGAGATTTAATAGGTTTAATAGGGTTTAATGGGTGAGTTATTACGATGGAACATCCTGCAGTTTGTATAAAGTCCATTCATGCCTGTACAAAAGCGAAGCATTCAGAAACATCTGTTAGCCTTGTTAGCTCTAGCCGAATAGCTAATCATCCCGTACCAATGATAGACGAGTTTGTTTTGCTCAAATGTGGATTTTTTCCAGCCACCGGGGAGCAAGCGTCTCCTCCGACTGACCCACGAGTCATTTCGGACACCTGGGGGGGGGTAGGAACTAAACTGTTCGTAGTCTCTGTAGCTGTGGCAGTTTCACGTGTTTCACCATTGAGATTCCATGGAGTGAGGTACAAATGTCAGAACCTGTTTGAGTCCAATAAAAAGAATTAAGCACCATGTTTGGGCTCTTATTTCACACCGTCACACCTGCCGGGAGGCCGATCGCTGAGCTGCACTGGACCTCAGGTCCTCTCTTAATAAACACGAAGATAGTCGACATTCACATTAATACGAGAACAGTCACACTAATTCAAGAACACAGTCGCACTAATTCAAGAACACAGTCACACTAATTCAAGAACACAGTCGCACTAATTCGAGAACACAGTCGCACTAATTCAAGAACACAGTCGCACTAATTCGAGAACACAGTCGCATTATTATGAGAACACAGTCGCACTAATACGAGAACACAGTCGCACTAATACGAGAACACAGTCGCACTAATTCGAGAACACAGTCGCACTAATACGAGAACACAGTCGCACTAATTCAAGAACACAGTCGCACTAATTCGAGAACACAGTCGCATTAGTATGAGAACACAGTCGCATTAATACGAGAACACAGTCGCACTAATTCGAGAACACAGTCGCACTAATACGAGAACACAGTCGCACTAATTCGAGAACACAGTCGCACTAATTCGAGAACACAGTCGCACTAATTCGAGAACACAGTCGCATTAATTCGAGAACACAGTCGCATTAATTCGAGAACACAGTCGCACTAATTCGAGAACACAGTCGCACTAATTCGAGAACAGTCGCACTAATTCGAGAACACAGTCGCACTAATTCGAGAACACAGTCGCATTAATTCGAGAACACAGTCGCATTAATTCGAGAACACAGTCGCATTAATTCGAGAACACAGTCGCATTAATTCGAGAACACAGTCGCACTAATTCGAGAACAGTCGCACTAATTCGAGAACACAGTCGCATTAATTCGAGAACACAGTCGCATTAATTCGAGAACACAGTCGCACTAATTCGAGAACACAGTCGCACTAATTCGAGAACAGTCGCACTAATTCGAGAACACAGTCGCATTAATTCGAGAACACAGTCGCACTAATTCGAGAACACAGTCGCACTAATTCGAGAACACAGTCGCACTAATTCGAGAACAGTCGCACTAATTCGAGAACACAGTCGCACTAATTCGAGAACACAGCCGCCCTGTTACTTCAGTCTGTTTCAGGTTTATAGAAATGACAGCATTTCTTCAGCTCCCCCGTTTCTACGGTCTGGGGAAAGTGTGGTCATTCAGGCACATGCAGGTTGGACGCTAATGGCTAATCTACTTGTTGGCTACATTAGTAGCTCACACACTACAGATGCCAAACCTGTGTTAGCTGGACTAGATTTGAAGTAAGGAAACTGGAAACTGCGGTTTGTGTTTCTGTCCCTTTAATTCAATAATACAGGGCGATTCACTTGAAAGAGGCCCTGAATATTCTGTGATAACTCTCTCTAGGGCGAAGCAATCAGAACCAGGCAACATGCAACCAGCTCCTCAGTATATGGAGGGATGCCCCTGCGTCAGAGCGGTGAGGTAGGTGTCACCACGTTTAACCTCCATTTGCGCCTTACGGGTGTTTATCCCGTACCCCCAGAAAACCGAGAGCACTTCCAGCTTCAAGGTATGTCGTGCATTTCATTTGGTCCAGATCGCTTCGTCCTAACGGGAGTTACCACAGAATATTCAGGGCCTCTTTCGAGTGAATCTCCCTGTATTGTCTTAATTGGAACTTTAACAACTCACTTGTGCCCCCTTTAGTGCAAGGTGACCTTTGGCCCTTTAAGTAATGATGGATTTGTTGTAATATTTCGAGAAAAGAATTTCAATACTTTGTAAAAAAGAAATATTAATATTTTGAGAAAAAAAGTCGTGGAATTATGACATTAAAGTGGCATTAATACCAGGAAAGAACTTATGTTGTGCAATATTGTGGCCAAAGGCTTTGCGAAGGGAAGCAGCGCCTCCTGGTGTTAAATGAGGGGCGTTGAGTTGGTGGAGCTGCACTTTCATATCAATTCCCCCATAAAGAAACACTCAGCCTCCCTGTATCTCCTGCCCATCAGCACCAGCAGGAGAATAAAGAGCAATGATGGGTTTTTTAGTCTTTTAAATCAAAACACTTCCAAAAGGAGCCTACTTCTTACTTTTACTTTGCATTTGTCATTCATGTCTCTGAGACCAGCTTTCTCAGTGGAGTGGTGACCATTTCACTGTCCACTCTTGCAGGGTGTTAGCTGTGTGAGTGGAGAAAGGCTCCACAGCACCCTCTGCTGGACACAGGTTGGCATTACCAGTGAAAATCCTTCAGGTCAGAAGAAATTGATATAAAGACATACGTTTATTAATTATGACCCGATGACCACTGGGATAGGGTCCAGCACAACAGCCCCCCCGATCCGTGGGGGAGAAGCGGCTTAGAAAATGTGTGTGTGTGTGTGTGTGTGTGTGTGTGTGTGTGTGTGTGTGTGTGTGTGTGTGTGTGTGTTTATTAATTATTATATTATTTTCTGCCATGCCATAAATTCTCATTGTTGTGAAAATCACTTAAATTGTGAATAAAATATATGCAGCGCAATGAATATCATTGGCCACAACTTAATTCCTTTGTTACTATGCCTTACTAAGCTGTGGCCACACGTTAGGTTCTTGTTCCCATGCCTTACTTAGCTGTGGCCACATATTAGGTTCTTGTTCCCATGTCTTACTAAGCTGTGGCCACATATTAGGTTCTTGTTCCCATGTCTTACTAAGCTGTGGCCACAAATTAATTACTTTGTTACCATGTCTTACTAAGCTGTGGCCACACGTTAGGTTCTTGTTCCCATGCCTTACTTAGCTGTGGCCACATATTAGGTTCTTGTTCCCATGTCTTACTAAGCTGTGGCCACATATTAGGTTCTTGTTCCCATGTCTTACTAAGCTGTGGCCACAAATTAATTACTTTGTTACCATGTCTTACTAAGCTGTGGCCACACGTTAGGTTCTTGTTCCCATGCCTTACTTAGCTGTGGCCACATATTAGGTTCTTGTTCCCATGTCTTACTAAGCTGTGGCCACATATTAGGCTCTTGTTCCCATGCCTTACTAAGCTGTGGCCACATATTAGGTTCTTGTTCCCATGCCTTACTAAGCTGTGGCCACATATTCGGTTCTTGTTTCCATGCCTTACTAAGCTGTGCCCACACATTAGGTTCTTGTTTCCATGCCTTACTAAGCTGTGGCCACACATTAGCTTCTCAATCCCATGCCTTACTAAGTTGTGGACACAACTTAATTATCTTTTTCTCACATAACTTTTATTCACACTATTCACACAGAACGTCACCTGCAGGGCTCTGTAAAGTAAGGCATGGGAACAAGATAATGAAGTCATGGCCACACATTACTTTTATTTATACAAAACCAGTCTTCAGACTGAATCTGGAGGAACATCTGACTGAATGCTTTCTGTGCCACTGTTAAAACTGTTCTACGTGGCACCAAGGAAAGGTTCTGCTAATGTTGGGTTCTGCAAGCTTGACTTCATAACAGTAGCAGAACCTTTTTTAGGACCACTTGCAACACATCCTCCATCAATCTGAAGAACCAGTTCCCCATGCACAGGACCGATAAAGCATGCAAATGGCTCTTTGTGTGTCCGTGGTTTGTTAAAGAACCCTTGAAGAACCTTCTTTTGTGAGGGTGCAGGTAAAGTAACCCTGTGAGTTTGCGCCGGCTCTCCTCTCTGCCAGTAAGTGCTGTTTTGGTTGTGGGTAAAAGCTGCGCAGAGTTAGAACAGTAAAGCTTCTGTAAGGAGATTAGAGTTTCTGCCTTAAGACCACACACACACACACACTCACACACACACACACACACACACACTCACACACACAGACTCACCTCGCCGCGCTCACCTGCTCACCAACCTGCTCACACGGTAAGATCAGACCTTTAAACCTACATTATATTGATTTTTAATGTAACAGTGGTTTGGTTTTATCGTATTGAGGGGTGTTTATGCTGCTTTGGCTCACATCTTCCATCTTCTAGTGGTTGGTTAGTGTAGTGGGTAACACCTCTGCCTTGTACGCTGTAGACTGGGGTTCAATCGCCCACCCTACACTATACCAATAAGAGTCCTTGGGCAAGACTCCTAACACCACCTTGGCCTCCCTGTGTAAAAATGATCAAAATTGTAAGTCGTTTTGAATAAGAGCGTCAGCCAAACGCCGTAAATCTTCCTAAATATACAAGTTCAAACATATTTACACGCTGAAATGAAATGAACTGGACCTCCAGGCTGTAAACCACAGTCCGGTGTTCTTTGCTCTGAATTAAAAAGGCGTATTTTTCCTTCAGGCGGGTCACTGCCAGCAGCCAGCATCATCAGAAATAGCACACAGATCTTCAGTCACTGAATAGACTATAGAGTATATTATATTTCTTCATATTTTGTACCGAAGTTTCAAAAAGGAGGACTAGACATACGGCTCTGAACTCTGGGGGCCTCAGGTGCCCCCGGCTGTATTAGCTGTTCATGCATGGATGAAAATGAATCAGTATTTCGTCCTGAAAGGGCAAATATGATCTTCAAACGACAATGAATGAATACATAATAAATAAAAGGCAATAAATACATGCAAGTCAAATAAATGGCATGTAACGAATGCATCATCTAATGCGTTGCGGTCGTGTGCAAAAGTTTGTGCACCCCTGGTGAAGAAAATTGTTGAGCAAATTAGGAAAAAAATACAATTGTGTGTTCAAATAATGCGGAGGTGTGTCTCTGTAGAGGACGTGTAACGTGGAAGCTGACCAAGGCCGCTGATGTAATATCACGGTCAGCATTTTATATTAACGACAAACAAAACACGCCATCATGTCTTGCGGCTCAGGGGACGTGAGTGACCGCACATACTGGGAGAAACGCACTTATTACTATGCGTCTTTGTCTGGTAGACGTGTGCCGGAACAACATTTTCAACAAGCTACTCGACCAATCGATCAATCATTTGATCAGCGATCACCTCTTTTTGGTGGTATGGTCACTCTGAACGGCTGTGTCCGGCAGGCCGGCGAGTCATTTTACAGCAGGACGCTGCAGCCTTCAGCAACTAGACAGGATCAGGCTCACAGATTACTGCACCACTTATCCTCACCACACACACACACACACACACACACACACACCCCCACCAACTGGAGCTAAATGAGTCGCAGAAGAACCCTTCAGCAGAAGAATCAATAATCAGTCATCTCTAATCACCCCTTGTCCACTGCTTTCCATTATTACAGGCTTAAAGGGGAATTCCACCCATTTTGCTAAATTTCTGCATAACTGGTGTGAAATGGTTCGGACGTCTGTACAGTGGTGGTGATGGGAACCAGGGGTCGCCATGACGACAGCACAGATGCAGACACTTTATTTACCGTCCAGAACGTTTTCCTTTGGCAGCCGTTTTGCTGTTTTGCCTCCACTATGATCAATAAATCAATCAATCAATAAATAAATACATACTGCTCTGTTCATCATCAACAGTTTGTTTCACTGTGTGAAGTCAGTGAGAGACCTCAGATAGACTTGAATACGGATTAAGGTGTTTTCACACTGTATAGTGCACCGTTATCGATACACGTGGACTGAAGCAAGGACTAAATCCAGCCACGGCGCTGGATCAGCAGGACGAGGCCTGAGCGGCTCTGCTCTGAGCTTTAATCTCACGCAGAGCTGAAGGAGCGTGTCCGGGCTTGGTTTGCTATTTATGGTCTTAGCTATTAGTGAGAGCCGTTAAAAAGAGATCCACGCCACCGCGTTCCCTGCTCGGCCTCGCGCCGCGCTGACCGGGGCCTTTTCGGAGAAGCTCCAGCTAGATATGATAATCTGGCTAAACAAAGCACCAACGAGCACACTGTAAAACAATAACACTAAGCTGTAAAATGTTTTGGGTGTCTGATGTCTGTGCCTGCTGCTCCATGAGTTTGTTTTCATGTGTTTTATTTCATCACAACTTCTATCAAGTTTTTAAAAGCTCTCTCTACTGAAAGCTGTTTAACTGTGCGTCCAGATTACACTCAAAGGCCTCGTCCCATTCCACCCCTCGCCCCTGCCACTGAGCCCTCAGCCCTCTGCTTTGCATGTCCTCGTCTGGGGGGTAAGGTGTCCCGATTCATGTTGAGATAGAGGGGTGGGGTGAAGTGTTGGGGCTACATGACCCTCCAAACGGAGGTTTTTCAGAGACTCCAAACAGGGAGAGACGAGAAAAGGAGAAAAACCGGCGAGACGGAGAACAAGAGACCAAAGAAACCCACAAACGTCGGAATTTTCTCTGTTAAAAAATCACAATAAACATCATTTTGTCTTAGTTTGATGTGGTTTCAGTGGATTTTGGTCGTTTTTCTTCATAACAAGTATAAAAAATCACTAACATGTTAATGTCCCAGTAGCCAGTTAGCTAACTCTCCCGTTCCACCTTAAATAGTCGGGCAGTTCTGACTCCTGAAGCGCCAGAATGTATCTGCTGCTCCATTTAAGGTGGAACGGGAAAATTCTAACAGGAATCTGGAGAATATCCGACTTCAGCTTCACATCACTGAAGAATTAGGGGGGGTGATAATAAATAACTGCCCCCTCTTTGAAGGCGTATGACCCCTAAATGTAACTAAAGCCCAGCAGTGAGGAGCTGAACTTTCCCCTCCTCTGCTGTCCCTGCAGACGGGCAGGGTCGCCTACAGAGCGGCGCTAGTAGCTGTTAATGAAGTGATGCTCTTTTATTAGAGGGGCTCATTTCAGAGGGAAGATCTCAACCACTGCCCTGTAGCTCAGGAACAAGGGGCAGCACTTGAAAACAAGGGGTAGGGGTAAAAAGAAGAAATGGGACTGGGCCAAAGAGCAATTTCCATGCTTAAAGGGTTCTTTTCATGGTGAAATGGTTCTTCAGATTGACGGAAAATGTGTTGCATGTTTTAAAAATGATTAAAGCGCCAGAAAGGATTCCTCTACTGAGACAATGTCAAGCTCGTAAAAACTGCAGAACCCTTTTTGGTTGTGTATAGAACCATATTCCGCACATTCTCCACCAACCTTGAGAACCATTTCACCATGCATCCTTTAAGCGTGGAGATGGTTCTTTGGGTGTTTATGGTTCTATATAGAACCATTGTCTGTACTAAAGAACCCTTGAAGAGCCATGCGGTGTTCTCTCACTACAATACCCAGCATGCATTGCACAAATACATCATGCAATACAGATGTGATGTTGAGCTTCTTAGCAGTAGCGTTAGCTGGCTCTTTGATCATTTTATCTATATTTTATAATATATTATGGGTGTATTATATTATGGTGTAGGCTCCAGTATGTCCTGGCCTTCATAGTGCACTACCTAGGGAGTAGGGAGCCATTTGGGATTCAGCCCTAGTAGCCCAGCTCTGTTTCACCTGCTGTGACCACATGAGCGTTTTTAACTGGACCGTTCCTGTAATGCGGAAGGGGTGGCCGCGCCGCTCACCTGTGATATCTGTGTTTATTTCTCTTGGTTCATTCAGGACTGACCTCCAAACTTCGCCAAGATGTGTGACCAGACGTTTGTGGCCATCACCTTTGGCCCCTGCGACAGCTGCAGCCAGAATAAGCCTCTGATGAACATCTACCTGCAGAATGAACCCGTCAACTACTGCTCACTGTGTGTGGAGCTGGTACGACTTTACTGCTCTAAAACCACAGCGGCTTAAGTAGCTTACTGCTCACAGCTAACTGGCCATTGAGGTGATTTAAGTACATCCTACCAGAAGCACAAAGACTAATTAAAGGGCCCATATCATGGAAAAATCTTAGAAGTAGATATTTTTTATGTATATATATTTAAAGTTTTAAACCTTAATGTTAACTTCCCAGTTCATATTAAAAAAAAAAAAAAAACACAATCTGGAATTTGTGATGTCACAAAATACACATACCACTGTTGTCGGAACAAAACCTTGTATCTCCATTTTTTGTCGATTTTCACTTTTTGATATAATTTGAAAATGTTTCCTGGCCTTTATATTTTTTGCAAATTTCTTGAAGGAGGGACCAAAATAAACGGCCAAAACTGACTTGGAAAGACGTCTGGTTCCATTGTAATCCAGGTTTTTTCCTTCTCCTGTAAAGTTAACATTTTGGAGATACGAGGTTTTGTTCCGACAGCAGCGCTATACACCTATGCGGATTACAACTGTGTAGCCCCGCCCATTCACACTGAAGTTATAAGGTGTGTTTCGGTCCAGATTGCTCTTTGAATCAGGCGCAGCCAATCAAGACAAAGCTTATTTACATATTTCAGTGTTAAAACCATAAAGTGAGGCAGTCACTACTTTTAAGGCATAAAGAGAAGTTTGGAAATTGATTGTGGATCTTTTTTGACATATAAACTTACACAAACATGAGGAAGAAAATGAATGAAGAAAAATGAAACATCAGGAAAAAGGAAGATATGGGCCTTTTATCAACGGCACCAGTGAGGCGGCAGGTTCTCTGCAGAGCGTCGAGGGAAATGCAGGATATGAAGATGACGCTGAGATGTGTGTTTAGCTGAGACGTGTTTGGTTCCAGGCTTTATGTAGGACGGTGAAGTGGAGGCCTGCGTTAGGCCTGCTGTCAGCACCGCGCACAGAGCGGCAGCCCACACCAACAGCTATCAGAGCAGGAGCAGCACACAGTGAGCTGAGGGAGCTTTATCTGCCAAAGCCCCTCGGCTTATCAGCATGAACAGGCCTCCAGAGAAAGACCCAGCAGTCCCATAGAAAATCAACAGTAATGCATGCAGGGAGCTGGTCCAGACCCCGGGATAAAAAAGGCACAGAGGAAGTAGATCAGATTATTATTATTATTATTGTTATTATTATTATTATTGTTACTATTATTATTGTTATTATTATTAGTAGTAGTAGTATTATTTTTGTTGTTGTTGTTTTGTGATAATAATTATTATTATGATTATGATTTTTATTATTAGTAGTAGTAAAGTCAAAATCTCCCAAATGTTTAAGAGCTAAGTAATAAAATCACAACCAAAAAAAATAAACAGTACAGAAAAAATATTTAAATGAAAAGGCTTATAATGATTCTTTTATGAGTAATTAGGAGTATTAAAATCACAAATGATAATAATAATAATAATAATAATAATAAACATTTACAGAAAAAATTAAAAGGCTTTTAATGATCATTTTATGAGTAATTGAGAGTATTAAATTCACGAATGATAATAATAATAATAATAATAATAATAATAATAAACATTTACAAAAATGTAAAGGCTAATGATGATGATGATGATGATAATAATAATAAACATTTAGATTAAAAATGAAAAGGCTTTTGTCACTTTAAAAGAAACTATTAACTAAGAACAAGAACAACAACAAAAACTAACAATAATCAATTTTGCACTTTCTGTAAGAGAGCATGGTCGTTTAATGGCAACATTATGGATGAACTTTTATTAAAATCTCAGCAAATAATAATAAAACGAAGCGCCTCTGAGAGAAAAGTGGGGCTTTTATTGCTGTGCCCGTGATGAAGCGCTGCGTGTTGATTTAAATACGCCGCTGCTCTCGACCAATGAGGGCGCGCCATCTCGGTGACGCCAGAGAGTAGGCGGGCGAAGGAGCAGCAGCTCGCACTCCGGGCACGGCGCTGATTTTCACGGGATAATAACATCCGTCCGTCTGTTCCTCCACCTGTCTGTCCGTCCGTCTCCCTGTCCGTGAAGATGGCGTGCCAGGGTCTGGCGAAGGGTGAGACTGTGTCCACTCTGCGCGCGGAGTCAGAAAACCTGAAGGCCAAGCTGGAGGAGGAGCGAGCCAAGCTGCACGATGTGGAGCGTGAGTACAGCTTTACTGACAAACAGTGCGCAGTGAGTGGACAGAGTGGACACACTGGACAACAGACCGCAGACACTGCAGACCGCACTGCACGCTTAGCATGCATAGACTGTTTATGTCTGTATTATACTGTGTGGGATGTACTAACCATGCATGTTCCAATCCACACTATGCACACTTGCCATGCACACTCCACACCACATCATGCAGACTAACCATGCAGACTCCACACCACATC
This sequence comes from Pygocentrus nattereri, assembly GCF_015220715.1. Classification (NCBI taxonomy): domain Eukaryota; kingdom Metazoa; phylum Chordata; class Actinopteri; order Characiformes; family Serrasalmidae; genus Pygocentrus; species Pygocentrus nattereri. The sequence goes on from NC_051217.1 coordinate 44,869,221, forward strand.
ATGCAGACTAACCATGCAGACTCCACACCACATCATGCAGACTAACCATGCAGACTCCACACCACATCATGCAGACTAACCATGCAGACTCCACACCACATCATGCACACTAACCATGCAGACTCCACACCACATCATGCACACTAACCATGCAGACTCCACACCACATCATGCAGACTAACCATGCAGACTCCACACCACATCATGCAGACTAACCATACAGACTCCACACCACATCATGCAGACTAACCACATCATGCAGACTAACCATGCAGACTCCACACCACATCATGCAGACTAACCACATCATGCAGACTAACCATGCAGACTCCACACCACATCATGCAGACTAACCATGCAGACTCCACACCACATCATGCAGACTAACCATGCAGACTCCACACCACATCATGCAGACTAACCATGCACACTCCACACCACATCATGCACACTTGCCATGCACACTCCACACCACATCATGCAGACTAACCATGCAGACTCCACACCACATCATGCAGACTAACCATGCAGACTCCACACCACATCATGCAGACTAACTATGCAGACTCCACACCACATCATGCAGACTAACCACATCATGCAGACTAACCATGCAGACTCCACACCACATCATGCAGACTAACCACATCATGCACACTAACCATGCAGACTCCACACCACATCATGCAGACTAACCATGCAGACTCCACACCACATCATGCAGACTCCACACCACATCATGCAGACTAACCACATCATGCAGACTAACCACATCATGCAGACTAACCATGCAGACTCCACACCACATCATGCAGACTAACCATGCAGACTCCACACCACATCATGCAGACTAACCATGCAGACTCCACACCACATCATGCAGACTAACCATGCACACTCCACACCACATCATGCACACTTGCCATGCACACTCCACACCACATCATGCAGACTAACCATGCAGACTCCACACCACATCATGCAGACTAACCATGCAGACTCCACACCACATCATGCAGACTAACTATGCAGACTCCACACCACATCATGCAGACTAACCACATCATGCAGACTAACCATGCAGACTCCACACCACATCATGCAGACTAACCACATCATGCACACTAACCATGCAGACTCCACACCACATCATGCAGACTAACCATGCAGACTCCACACCACATCATGCAGACTCCACACCACATCATGCAGACTAACCACATCATGCAGACTAGCCATGCAGACTCCACACCACATCATGCAGACTAACCATGCAGACTCCACACCACATCATGCAGACTAACTATGCAGACTCCACACCACATCATGCAGACTAACCACATCATGCAGACTAACCATGCAGACTCCACACCACATCATGCAGACTAACCACATCATGCACACTAACCATGCAGACTCCACACCACATCATGCAGACTAACCATGCAGACTCCACACCACATCATGCAGACTAACCATGCAGACTCCACACCACATCATGCAGACTAACCATGCACACTCCACACCACATCATGCACACTTGCCATGCACACTCCACACCACATCATGCAGACTAACCATGCAGACTCCACACCACATCATGCAGACTAACCATGCAGACTCCACACCACATCATGCAGACTAACTATGCAGACTCCACACCACATCATGCAGACTAACCACATCATGCAGACTAACCATGCAGACTCCACACCACATCATGCAGACTAGCCACATCATGCAGACTAACCATGCAGACTCCACACCACATCATGCAGACTAACCATGCAGACTCCACACCACATCATGCAGACTCCACACCACATCATGCAGACTAACCACATCATGCAGACTAACCACATCATGCAGACTAACCACATCATGCAGACTAACCATGCAGACTCCACACCACATCATGCAGACTAACCATGCAGACTCCACACCACATCATGCAGACTAACCATGCAGACTCCACACCACATCATGCAGACTAACCATGCACACTCCACACCACATCATGCACACTTGCCATGCACACTCCACACCACATCATGCAGACTAACCATGCAGACTCCACACCACATCATGCACACTAACCATGCAGACTCCACACCACATCATGCAGACTAACCATGCAGACTCCACACCACATCATGCAGACTCCACACCACATCATGCAGACTAACCACATCATGCAGACTTGCCATGCACACTCCACACCACATCATGCAGACTAACCATGCAGACTCCACACCACATCATGCAGACTAACTATGCAGACTCCACACCACATCATGCAGACTAACCACATCATGCAGACTAACCATGCAGACTCCACACCACATCATGCAGACTAACCACATCATGCACACTAACCATGCAGACTCCACACCACATCATGCAGACTAACCATGCAGACTCCACACGACATCATGCAGACTCCACACCACATCATGCAGACTAACCACATCATGCAGACTAGCCATGCAGACTCCACACCACATCATGCAGACTAACCATGCAGACTCCACACCACATCATGCAGACTCCACACCACATCATGCAGACTAACCACATCATGCAGACTAGCCATGCAGACTCCACACCACATCATGCAGACTAACCATGCAGACTCCACACCACATCCACAGCCTTTATCAGATTTACCTCTGAATGCGCTCTGTTTCTCTCTCAGTGCATCAGGTGGCGGAGAAGGTGGAGACTCTGGGTCAGTTTGTGATAAAAACCCGCAGGACGCTGAAGGGACACGGTAATAAAGTGCTGTGTATGGACTGGTGCAGAGACAAGAGGAGGATGGTGAGCTCCTCTCAGGTAAGCACAGCGCTTCTGGACACATAACATCCATGTGACCCCTGTCCAGGGTCCTTATCATGGGGTTTAGAATTTCTTCCACCAGTGGGTGGGGCTAAACAGCTGTACCTTAAATAGGTGGATGTGTGACATCACAAAATATTTAGAATGGGCTGTTTTCGGTGCTCAGTTCGGATGAATTTTAAAACTATGTTTTAGATCAAAATCTCCTCAAATCTATAGTAAATGAACGTCTCAGTCACCAGGCAGTGAATTCATAACCACTTCATATAACAACGTCCTGTGAGGAGCTTTTAGAGGGGGACGTCCGGTTCCTATCACCACCACTGTGAACGGTTCTGACTCAGTACGTTTCTCTAGAACAGAGCGTTTCCACTCAGAACCACTCAGAACCGCTCAGAACCGCTCTGTTTACGTCTCAACCTTTACATTGTGCCAGTATGTTGAAATAATTGGTGGAATTTCCCTGTAAAATATGATTTTTTTCCTTCTCCTATAAAAACTGCACAAGATTTGTCTTCATATGTAAAAAGTAATGTGATTAAACTGACCTGTGAGCAGGACAGCTGGCCTTGTTTTAAAGCTTGTTTGCTGTTGTTGCATATTATTTCATACAGATTGGCACACTTTCATCATTTCGGTATAATTTTCAATGTTTTCTAGGATGGCAAGGTCATCGTTTGGGATGCCTACACAACGAACAAGGTAAATCAGCTATTTACTATTAAGATATACGTTTCAATTTAAATTAAAATGTATTAAATGGGATATTAAAAATGATGACAGTACATTGCATTATTATTTTGTTACTGCCAGTTTTAGTAATTTCTGTTATTTTGTTATTACAGTGTTATTACAGTGTTATAGTATATAATCCTTTTAAGATATTTTGTTTACATTTTAGTTTCTAGCACCATGAAGTCAAAGGATAAACGATGTACTGTATTGACTTTACAGTAATTCCTTGATAATCTGCCTGCCTGACCGTTTCATCGCCACTTTTCAGGTCTGGCTGTTAATGATATTAGGATCATAATTGGATCGTTTTATATATTTATCTGCCATCGTTCCAAACCTGAGCAGCATCGATGTCTAAATCGTGCAGAAAGAGTCTTCAGGACCCTCGTCCTGTAATCCAGTGTGTATTTGTAGCAGGTTCTTTTGGGCAGTGTTGGTTATTATGCAGTGAGGGGACTGACCCCACGTTTATGATGCTGTGCTAATGCTCTCTAATGGAGGTTTAACTGCTGCTCTGATCCTGAGTGCTGCACTTTATACACACACACACACACACACACATCAACATACAAGTACATATTAATATTAACCTTATTCGTGTATGACTGGAGGTGTCAGATCACCTCATGTTTTTACTTCAAATAATTAGGGCAACATAAAAAAATATAAAATATATTTATAATGTTATAAAATATTTATAACAAGTCATTACAGCAGCATAAAAAACAAAATGACTTAAAAAGTAGGAATAAAGAACAGTCACTTTAAAAGTAATAAGAATCCATCGTTTTCTCCCGAACGGTTTATCGGAATTCAGTCAGTTAGTAATAATTAATAAAATTCACCTCCAGAATCCTTATGCTTCAGAAGCTAAATACTGAAGCTGATAAATGACAGAAATATTGCGAATAGGTCATCAAAGTTTATTATTTACCATTTAAAAATCTCCTGATTACCCCCCCCCTCCCAAAAAAAGACCAAGCTAAACATCTAAAAAGACCGTTTAGTGTCCACTGTATGAGAATTGAAGCTGCTATGTAGATCATAACTGCTTATAAATGACCAAACCAAGCATCTGACACGCCGATGGACAGAGTCATGCGGTCTGCCGCTGTGTGTGTTTTACAGGAGCATGCGGTCACTATGCCGTGTACGTGGGTGATGGCGTGCGCCTATGCGCCGTCCGGCTGTGTGATAGCCTGCGGGTGAGTCTTCTCCAGCAGCGTCACTGATCCGGCACCAGCTCCGCTGAGCCGTCACAGTCAGAGAAATAACAGCCTTATGATGATACATAGAACGTCCTTACAGTCACAGAGAACACGCTGCGCATTTCACTGCTTATTGGCTCAATTTAATATATTAGGAAAGAAGTAAAACATTAATCGGAGCATCTGATTGGCTGAGCCGCTTGATATACACGTTTGACTCCAACTCTGCTGGCATGGACCACCGAGTGCACTGATGAAGTAAGAACCTGTTTTTTTTTTTTTTTAAACCGAGGGGCTGGCAACTTATGTTCTTATCTAGAACCAGGCTGGTCCAGCTGTTCGGAGGCAATCTTCGCTCACTTCTCCGTCCCGCAGGACCACAGCGTGGCTGATGAGACGTTTCCTGGACCAGCCCAGCTCATTACTTAGTAATCATATGGAATCATGAGCTTTTATGAGCAGGAAAACTCTGACGTGTTGGAGTCCTGCAGGATTTGGAAGCTAAAAAATAGACAGATGGACAGATCTATCTATCTATAATCTATCTAGCACCCCCTATATATATATATGTAATATTGTTGTTGTCAGATCAAAAACTTGTATGTCCAAAATGCCAACTTTACAAGAGGACGAAATACCTTACTTTTAATGTAAGTCAATGGAACCAGACGTCTTTCCAAGTCATTTTGGGTCATTTCTGTTGGTCCATTCGTCATGATATTTACATAAAATATATAGGACCAAAGGAATTTTCAAATTATGTCAAAAACTGAAAAATGACAGAAGTGGAGATACGAGGTTTTGTTCTGACAGCAGCGATATACAATATATATATACCTGACCACTTTCCAACCTTTACCATTAAACCAGCTTTTTTGTTACTGTGCTTTTAAGACTGATATATGCAAATGAGCTGTGTTCTGATTGGCTGTCCTGTATTGTGCTTCATCCAAGGAACATTCCATGCTGAAAAACCCCATATATTTAGGGGAGGGCAGGGGTGGGAGCAGGGTTGTAGGGGCAGCAGAACTGCTGTAGGCTGAGTAGCTGTTGGTTTTTGTGACATCACAAAAGCAACGATTGTACAGCAGGCCGTTTTTGTAGGCGAGTTTGTGTGTAGCCTGTGTAGACTGGTCAGTGAACGGTACGTTATGAGGTTTTAATGTTTATATACTCTTTCTGTGTCAAGAAGTTGAGTAAAATTAGTTTTCTGCTGTACTGACTCTTTAAATAAACAGTTCGTTTTAAAACGTTAAGGATTATTAATACATTCGAACCCTCATTTGTTTCTCTCTTTGTTCCCTCTCTCAGGGGGCTGGATAATAAATGCTCTGTGTATCCACTGTCTCTGGATAAAAATGAGAATTTGGCTGCTAAGAAGAAATCGGTGGCGATGCACACCAACTACCTGTCGGCCTGCAGCTTCACCAACTCTGACATGCAGGTGAGGTGTTATGAGTCTGATATCTTAGTTTATTAAGGATATTCTGAGTTCAGGTCAGTTACATTATACAGAATGTACAGATGTATGTATTGTTAGATGTATTAGGTACACCTTGCTAGTAAAAGGCTGGACCCCCTTTTGCCTTCAGAACTGCTTTAATTCTTCGTGCCACACTTTCAACAAGGTGTTGGAAACGTTCCTCAGAGATTCTGGTTGGTTATTTGAGTTCCTGCTGCCTTTCTATCATCTGGAACCAGTCTGCCCATTCTCCTCTGACCTCTCACATCAATAAGGCATTTCCGTCCACACAACTGACCGCTCACTGGATATTTCCTCTTTTTCGGACCGTTCTCTGTAAACCCTAGAGATGGTTGTGCGTGAAAATCCCAGCAGATCAGCAGTTTCTGAAATACTCAGACCAGCCCGTCTGGCACCAACAACCACGCCACGTTCAAAGCCCCTTAAATCCCCTTTCTTCCCCGTTCTGATGCTCGGTCTGCACTTCAGCAGGTTGTCTTGACCACCTCTACATGCCTGAATGCAGTGAGCTGCAGCCGTGTGATTGGCTGATTAGCTATTAGTGTTAACGAGCAACTGAAGAGGTGTACCTAATAAAGTGGCAGGTGAGTGTATACTTAGCAACACAATCTGAATGACATAATATTAAGTATAGAATGGAGTAAATGACGTGGAACAGACAAAGAAAAATAAAAAATAATTATAATAAAAGTTCTTTAATTGTAAAACTGTAGGATCCAGCGTCGTAGGGTTAGTTATAGTCTACACACTTAAAACAGATGGTTCTTCAAGGGTTCTTGAGTAAAGAAAGTGGTTCTATATAGAACCCTGAAAAGGGATCTTTATTAAGGCATGGTGAAATGGTTCTTCAGATTGATGGAGAACGTGCTGTAGATGGTTCTATATGGAGCTTTTTATGCGAAGGGCAAAAGCACCAGCATATTTAACAAGCTGGACACTGTGACAGTAGAAGAGCTCTTTTTGGTGCTGTTTAGGACCCTTTCCAAAAGGTTCTAGATAATACCATATAAGACACATTTGGCGACAATATGAAGAACCAATCTGTGTGTATATGTCATCAATATGTGTTATATATAAATCACTGCTGTTGGATCAAAACCTTGTATCTCTAAAATAGTAACTTTACGGGAGAAGGAAAAAACCTGCTTTACTTTTAATGGAAGTCAATGGAACCGGACGTCTTTCCAAGTCGTTTTGGTCCGTTTCTTTTGGTCCATTCATCATGAAATTTACACACAATGTAAAGAACAACAGGCCTTTGCAAATTATGGCAAAAACTGGAAAATGACAAAAATGGAGATATGAGGTTTTGTTCTGCGTGCTGCAATATTTAAGTACCTTTATGTTGGGGCTCAATATAAATTGTCTGCACAGGAAAGTGAACCGAGAGCTTGTGGCACACAGATTTCAAGCCTTAAGCCTGAGAAATGGACATGCTGGTCATCTTGGTGAAAAAAAACCTTAACTTATAAAAAATAATTGCATTTAAAGCAGAAGCGACTATATGTAATAAACTAATAAGTCATCTAGACTTAATAATATATATATTTTTTATTAATAATTGTTTTTTTTCCCTTTTTTTTCTCTGTTCCGACTGATCCGTTGTCTGAAAAAATAATCGTGACGTTGTGTATTTGAAGAGTATCGCAGTGTGTTACTGCCATAGTGCCCAGCGCTGTGTATTGTGTGTAAGTGTGTGTGTGTGCAGCCCTGAAAGAGCTGTCACTCTGCCTGTGATCTACAGATGCTCTGGTCAGTAATGTCCATCTAAGGTCCGGTGATGGTAAACCGGTCCCTGTGCAGCTGTTGGCGCTGATGAGTCAGGCTCAGGCTGTGAGGATTCTGTAGTAACGGCGAGTGTGAGCAGCTCTGCCGGTTGGTTGATTGATGCCGGTTCCTGCTGGGACTGTGAATAATTCAGCTGAGCTGAGTGCGTGTCTGCAGGCCGAGCCGTGGGCTGCAGCCGGGTGGTCGCTAATGGCCTGCCATTGTGGGGTTATTTTTAGAGCTGGAGCAGCTGGAGGTGTGCGTGGACGCTGAGTGCAGCAGAAGATGGAGGCGACTGTGAGGGGGAAGCGCTGCTTAATGCAGCTGATAGAAGAGAGACGGACATATGTTTAGCATTTTTTTCCATATCTCTGCTGCCGGAGCCGTTCTGTATCATATTTCATTTTGCTCACAGTGAACTACAGACATTACAGTGACAATCTGTCCTTTGTTCATGATTAATTTAGAAATTGGCCATAAATATGTTCTGTATGTGTATATATAACATAAATGTGTGTGTATATATATATATATATATATATATATATATATATATATATATATATTCACACACACAATATTTGTAGTTCCTTTAAAAATGTTTTTTCTTAACATAAAAAATATAAAAATTCTGGGTTTGTGTTTTATGAATTAGACAAAGTGCAGATTTATCACAAATATGTTTGTAATATACACTATATTTCCAAAAGTATTCGCTCGTCTGGCTTCACACGCATATGAACTTGAGTGACGTCCCATTCATAATCCATAGGGTTTAATATGATGTCGGCCCACCCTTTGCAGCTATAACAGCTTCAGCTCTTCTAGGAAGGCTTTCCACAGGGTTAGGAGTGTTTATGGGAATTTTTGACCGTTCTTCCAGAAGCACATTTGTGAGGTCAGACGCTGATGTTGGACGAGAAGGTCTGGCTCACAGTCTCCACTCTAATTCATCCCAAAGGTGTTCTGTGGGGTTGAGGTCAGGACTCTGTGCAGGCCAGTCAAGTTCTTCCACACCAAACTGGCTCATCCGTGTCTTTATGGACCTGCTTTGTGCACTGGTGTGCAGTCATGTTGGAACAGGAAGGGGCCGTCCCCAAACTGTTCCCACAAAGTTGGGAGCGTGAAATTGTCCAAAATCTCTTGGTGCTGAAGCTTTAAGAGCTCCTTTCACTGGAACTAAGGGGCCGAGCCCAACTCCTGAAAACACCCCCACACCATGATCCCCCCTCCACCAAACTTTACACTCACAATGCAGTCAGACAAGTATCGTCTCCTGGCAACCGCCAAACCCAGACTCGTCCATCGGATTTCCAGATGGAGAAGCGTGATTGGTCACTCCAGAGAACACGTCTCCACTGCTCTAGAGTCCAGTGGCGGCGCTTTACACCACTGCATTCCACGCTTTGCATTGCGCTGGATGCAGCTGCTCGGCCATGGAAACCCATTCCATGAAGCTCTCTACGCTGTTCTTGAGCTGATCTGAAGGCCACATGATGTTTGGAGGTCTGTAGTGATTGACTCTGCAGAAAGTTGGTGACCTCTGCGCACTATAAGGGATAAGTGATACCTTTTTGATCCTAGAACTGGGGAAATTCCACCTCCGCATTTAACCCATCCATGAAGTGAAACACCACATACACACTAGTGAACACACACACTAGGGGGCAGTGAGCACACTTGCCCGGAGCGGTGGGCAGCCCTATCCACGGCGCCCGGGGAGCAGTTGGGGGTTAGGAGTCTTGCTCAAGGACACCTCAGTCATGGACTGTCGGTCGTGGGGATCAAACCAGCAACCTTCTGGTCACAGGGCCAGATCCCTAACCTCCAGCCCACGACTGCCCCTCAGCATCCGCTGACCCCGCTCTGTCATTTTACGTGGCCGACCCATTCTTTCACTAATGTCTGTAGAAGCAGGTCTGCAGGCCTAGGGGCTCAGCTTTATACACCTGAGACCATGGAAGTGACTGGAACACCTGAATTCAGTGATCTGGATGAGTGAGTGAATACTTTATAATATAGTGTATGTTAGATATTATTATTATTATTATTATTATTATTATTATTATTATTATTGCCTGTTATCTGTTACTGCTTTTCATATATGTCCAATACTGTTCAAGAGCTTTGGCAATAGAAGAAGATGAAGAAGAAGAAGAAGAAGAGAAAGCACAGCAGAAATAAGATTAGTTATAAAACTGATATCCAGAATTTCCGCAGGAGGCCTTAAGCTGCACTGTGGGAAAGGTCATTTGCTTATTGTAAAATGTACATTTAAAAGTCCATATGCATCATTTACATGTAGTCCTCTACTCAGCTCTGAGTGCAATGGACCGTTCAGTGAGTGTTCACTGTTTAATGGCTCTTTCTGAAAGTGTGATTTCCTAGATAAAGGCTGATGAATATGTAAATGCCAGTAGGTGTTTTCATGTCTTCATCAGAGTCCCGAGGTGGCGGGTGCTTTCTTTCTTAGATATAATTAGATCTTACATCATGGACTGCTCTTGATTCTGGTTACAGCAGAAGCTGAGAGTGTAAGGCAGAAGTGAAAGCCAGGCGGGGTTTTCCTGGTTTCAGCAGCAGAATCGTCCCGAAAAAGGTCACTCAAACACTCGGGTTTCATGTGACTGTCAATAAATTAACTGTGGGGAGTTTATTAATCACTAAATTACAGTGAGATTATCACTGAAATTACTACATCAGCTTGCTGTGAATCACATTCTTAGGCATATTATTATTATTATTATTATTATTGTTGTTTTTCCTACTACTACTGCTACTAGTACTACTGCTACTACTGCTACTGCTACTACTGCTGCTGCTAGTACTACTACTACTGCTGCTGCTACTAGTACTACTACTACTGCTAATACTGCTACTACTAGTACTGCTACTGCTGCTACTGTTACTACTGCTACTACTACTAATACTACTACTACTGTTACTACTAGTAGTAGTAGTACTGCTACTGCTGCTATTGCTGCTATTACTGCTACTGTTACTACTAATACTACTACTGCTACTGCTACTACTACTGTTACTACTAATACTACTACTAATACTGCTACTACTACTGTTACTACTACTACTACTACTACTACTACTACTACTAATACTGCTACTACTACTGTTACTACTACTACTACTACTACTACTACTAATACTGCTACTACTACTGTTACTACTACTACTACTGCTACTGCTACTACTACTGTTACTACTACTACTACTACTAATACTGCTACTACTACTGTTACTACTACTACTACTACTACTAATACTGCTACTACTACTGTTACTACTACTACTACTACTACTAATACTGCTACTACTACTGTTACTACTACTACTAGTGCTGCTACTGCTGCTATTACTGCAACTGTTACTACTGTTGCTACTACTACTACTACTACTATTGTTACTACTACTACTGCTAGTACTGCTACTGCTGCTATTGCTGCTACTGTTACTACTGTTACCACTACTACTGCTACTGCTACTACTAGTAGTACTGCTACTGCTGCTATTGCTGCTATTACTGCAACTGTTACTACTAATACTACTACTGCTACTGCTACTACTACTGTTACTACTACTCCTACTACTTTTACTGAAGTTGTTGTATTGGGGAAAACTAAAACATAAAATGTGCTTTTCTAATACGTAAAACAAGTAAATACATTGAAATTATGCAGTGAAATTAGCAGAAATGTAAGTGCATTCTCATCAAAGTCTTCATGTAATTTGATGGGGTCTCTTCAAACTATTAAATTTAATAGATATATAGATATAAAAACAAAGTAGAATTGTGTCTAAAGGCGAAATCATAAAGAGGTATTTGCATTCAGTGAGGTACACAGGTGCCTTAAGACCATTTGGAGCTTAAAGACATCTGTCCTGAAGGATACAGTGCTGTTCAGATTTTATGAAATGGCCATAATTTCTATTATTTTGCAAACAAATTAGCTGTAATTCTAATGTTGTACCATAAAATAAAGGCGCATTTCAGTGTGACTGTCAGTTGAAATGGCAAAAAATGTGGTGCAGTGGTGGTTATGAACTGTGGACGTCCCGTTTTAATGTATCTGTGATCCCGTACTGTGATCATATTTCCTAGAAAGCAATAATCAGACGTTAAAATAACTTTGCATTGTTTTTTTTTTGTGTATTAGATGTATGAAATCCATAAAAAGCAAGTTAGAGTACAGTTCTCAAATGTTGATTGACAGCAGACATAACCGGTGATATAATGACACTGATCATTTATTTATCAGCATTTTTATCATTTATTTTTAACTGAGGAGATAACCCCCCCCCCCCCCCCCCCACGCTTTGAAAACAGCCCTGGTTATTATATATTTTATTATATTACACTTACAGCCCCAATTATGATAATATATAATGATTTCATTAGATAGTTCTCACCACAGCTCAGGTGTTGAAGTGGGTGGGCTGACTGTGGGGGGTTTACAGTGAGTACGCTTCACTGGTTTATGAGTACATTACACTCACTGTACAGATACCACACATGTGTTCTCAGTCCTGGGAAATGTGAGAGACAGAGACCAGCCGTCATGCGTGAATTTACCAAAAATACCGTAACACAGAGATTTCCATAGCACGGTAGGCTGAGCATCTCTCTGAACTTCCCTCTGATAGTTTACATCATCTACACGCTACAGGGATTTCAGGGGGGCTGGTTTAGTTATGAGGCGAGTCTGACTCGAGGGGCAGCGGAATTTGCATGCACACTCACACCTCTGCCAGCAGGGGGAGGCGTGAATCCACTCTGAGTTTACTGCTCCAAAGCGCTGCTGCAGTTTGCGAGATCTTTCACATCCAGAGTGTTTGTGCGGTTTTGGACAAAAATGTCCTCAAGGAAACTCTGCAGGGAAACCAGCGAGGACTCCGGCTGACCTGCATGACCAACAGTGTGGTTTCATTTTTTAAACCAAAAGGACAAAAACAGAAACGTTGGGTCTGTTTTTATGTATCGTGGATGTTGGAACAAAACAAAACCTCACATCTCTAAAAGCTTAACTTTACAGGAAAAGGAACAACGCTATTAACTTTCTGTGGAAGTGAAGGAAGAAATATTTTGGGCCATTTATGTTGGTCCACTCATCGGGGAATTCTAACACAACATAAAGGCAACTACCTTTTTCAAACTATGTCAAGAAATTTTTTTTTTAAAAGATTTGTCCCAACAGCAATGATGTACACTACATTTCCAGAAGTTTTCACTCGCCCATCCAAATCACTGAATTCAGGAGTTCCAGTCACTTCCATGGCCACAGGTGTATAAAGCCGAGCCCCTAGGCCTGCAGACTGCTTCTACATACATTAGTGAAAGAATGGGTCGCTCTCAGGAGCTCAGAGAATTCCAGCGTGGTGCCGTGATCAGACGCCACCTGTGCAGCAAGTCCAGTCGTGAAATTTCCTTACTACTAAATATTCCACAGTCCACTGTCAGTGGGATTATAACAAAGTGGAAACGATTGGGAACGACAGCAGCTCAGCCACGAAGTGGTCGGCCACGTAAAATGAGTCAATCACAACAGACCTCCAAACTTCATGTGGCCTTCAGTATTTCTGTTGGTCTGTTTATCACAGAATTTTAACACAATATAAAGGAAAGCTTCCAAAATGATGTAGAAAAGTGAAAATGAAGATGTGTTTTATGCATAATACATATAGAACATGTGACATAGGTACAAATGTATTAAATATATAATTCTTACTTGTGTGTGTGTGTGTGTGTGTGTGTGTGTGTGTGTATCTTCTATCCAGCTGCTGACCTCCAGTGGTGATGGTACGTGTGCATTATGGGACGTGGAGAGTGGTCAACTGCTGCAGAGTTTCCACGGCCACTCGGCCGACGTGCTGTCGCTCGACTTGGCGCCATCAGAGACGGGAAACACCTTCGTCTCCGGAGTCAGTATCATTCTCATCTTTCACGCTCTCCTCCCTGATCACTCTTTATGGTCACTCCACCCATTCACCCATCTGCGCTCACTCTGCTCAACCAATAGCAAAATACTAAATTACAAAAGCACCATTTACTGTTCTGTAAATGAAAAAGAAATGAAATACCACTGCTTACATCAGAACTGCGTCAGTATTACCGCAACAGCTTTTTATATAAAGGCTACGACACCAAATATATACATAATACATATTCTGGTTTCATTTTGTGTTTTTGTTTAGTTATTAATATTGTGGTGTCAGACATTCCGGGCTGTATTTAGTGTATTTACCATGTTCTTAGTTTTTCCGGGACTCTTATTTTGAAGAACTGGAGGGTGTAAAGTAGCCAGTTTCAGTAGCCCAGCTGGCAGAAAACAGAAGAGGCTGAGCAGCCTGTGTGCTGTGTGTTTTCCCCTTGGCTCTACACAGTTGAGTTTATTGGTATTTCCATTAAGGCTGAGTTAGGGGCGACGTCTGTTCTGTCATCGCCGCTCTATGATGTGTTTATCGCGGAAACTCATACGTTAACAATACGTTTATCGTTCAGCCCCAGAATGTACCGTTCACTCTCCAGACCAAAAGCTGCAAAGACAGCCTGTTTGGAGCTTTTGTGGTGTCACAAAAAAGCAATACAGTGTGTATTTCTGACTATTCAGCTGACCGCAGTTTGGCCCCGCCCACTCATCCTGGAAGTTATAAGCAGTGTTTCTGTCTGGACTGCTTTCTGAATGAGGCACAAGGGGGGCTGATCAGAACAGAGCTTATTTACATGTAACAGTCCTATAGACAAATAATGTATAACTCCTCACACTACCAGCACATATCACGGGGAAAAGGCTCAACTAATTCAGATATACTCACTAGTCACGTTTACATGTGGCCTAATAGTTCATTATTTATCCAAATAGCTTTGTTGGAATATAATATGTCCATGTAGGCACCTTAATTGGAATAGTGTTGTCTGATTGAGGCTGTTCGGAATACAGTTATATGACTGATCAAGGTGGGTAATCCTGTAAATAATCCGTTAAATAGAAGAATAATATCCGTGTAAACGCCTGTATCCGATTACATTCCCTATCGGAAAGTTTCAGTCCGTTCTGCATGTGCGTCGCGTCACAGTGAGAGTTTATACCGTTCAACACGGCGGAGCAGAAACTGGTCTGCAGAGGAGACGAAGTTCATGCTCTGATCTTTAAAAGACGGCGGTGGGACGGACGTCCAGCTTATGCGTCTCAGAGCACGACGTCTTCCTCTCGGCCTTCTTTAATAAGGACGTGTGAAGGACGTTTTCCTGAGTCTGACGTCATTTTAAAGCAGTTAAAAACACAATCACTGCTCACTGCTGCTCATCTCACTCTGACTGGACCTTGCATGATACTCGCTGTCATGGTAACGTCTACACTGAGTGGTTCTCCACACCGATCTGATTACTTGTAGTGCGCATTTTCATCAGATTGTTGAGTAGAGTGAGCGTTTCACTTACAAATGCATCACAAAGGAAGAGGAGTTAATATTCCCTATTCATGCTGACTTACAGCAGTGAATGTCTGAATGTGGCCCAGTCGTCCTCTAAAGATCACACCTGTTCTCCTCTCTGTGCCACTGATACAACATGCAAAGCAGATTACATGCAGATGATTTGATTAAGTGGTGTTGCTGACATACATACCGCTGATGGCTTTATCGTCGTCAGCTGTTGTCTGAGGTGTCCTCCTGTGACCTGCAGCTTCTTCCAGCACTGCGTTTGTTCTGTGATAAGAAGTCTAACGTGTGTTTAGGGTTGAGACAGAACTGACGCTGGTGTTATATTCAGGGTTTGATCACAGACTAACGTGTTTGTGCTTTATTTATTTTTTTATTTAGGGTTGTGATAAGAAGGCTAACGTGTGGGACATGCGCTCAGGCCAGAACATCCAGTCCTTTGAGACGCATGAATCGGACATCAACAGCGTAAAGTGAGTGATTTGAACTGATATGAACTGCCACAGGGGTCTGTAGCACTCAGCTCAGTGTTGGTTTTCCAGGCAGCATCTCTTCCCCGTCCTGATAGCAAGCAGGCGCTCAGACTGTAGTTTGGCACCACAAAGGCTTCGGGATGACAAGGTCAAATTAATTTACAGACCTAGCAGCTAAAATCCTGAAACTTCAGCATGAGCTGGTGTCAGAAGAAGGATCAGGACGTTCATCAGTTAGAACGGTGCAGCGAATCGCAGCTCAGCGCTCGTTAAGCGGTTATTACAGGAGCGTCCTGGTTTGTCGTTGATGCTCACTCGCTTTGCTTGCTGTTAGGAGAAGATGTAAAGGTCTGCATGGGCGTCCACACTTCGGTTCCTCACTCAGTAACAGCAGAACACATTACACAGTGATTTCATACTAGTTACTTTATCATTTGTCCCATTGGAATTTTTTCACATATTTTCTAATTTCTGTGACTGCTTAACACTGCGTGAGGTATTTTTTACATTGTGTGTATTTTCAGACTCTTTATCTAGAACACGAAAAGGTTCCTCTTAGCCCAGATGCAGGTGATCAGCCAAGGTGTCCAAATTCAGTTTATTTCTCAAATTAAGTTTTGAGAATCTACAGCACTGTGGGAAAGTTTTAGGGCGTCTAAGCGAATTCTTAACCAGTTGACCTCAGCAGTGAGTTCATCACAATATACATTAGAATAAATTCATATTCATAATTCAGATAAACAGAAAAACAATAAAAAGGAACAAGAATTTCTCGGGTCCATATTTTTCCTGGACACCTTCACAGCCGCCACAGAGACTCGTTAATATCATCAATTACATCATGAGCTCAAGTTACTGAGCACTGATTGGTCAAACCAGGAGCTGCTGATTAACTACATATAATACTGGGCTTCCTCGAGGAGGAGAGGCTTGGAGATGGGTAAACAAACACAAACACACACATATATATATATATATATATATATATATATATATATATATATATATATATATAATTATTATTAATTAATATTCTATACATTTTGTTTATTCAAATATTAACACTTTTCTCAGCAAATAAACACAAACTACACAGATAGATTTTGAAAACGTGTCTTGGGTGCCTCAGACTTTCACACAGTGCTGTATTTACAGAAAAGGATTTGGGTGACTATTGACTTCTAGTATTCGTTAGCTACAGCGGCCTTGTAGCTCCAGCGTTAAACTAAAGAAGCAAAATTTGGACCCCAAACATGTCTTGACTGTTCAGCTACATCTGAGGTAAGTGGGCAATTTATAAATTAGATTTTTCGCCAAACGTTTCCTTTAATCTTAACGCCTGTGTAATAATAATAATAATAATAATAATAATAATAATAATAAGGCTGAGAGTTAAAGGAGTTGAAATGAAGCACGCAGACTGTACGAGAAGTGAGGGGTGTGGTCAAGTGTTGTTCTCTCCCACTCTTCCCTGTGTGTGTGTTTCCTGCAGGTACTATCCCAGCGGCGATGCGTTTGCCACCGGCTCGGACGATGCCACCGTGAGTTTTCACCGATGATTCGGCTTAGTCGACTAAAATCGACGACCAAATTAGTTGGCAACTAATATAATAGTCGATTAGTTGATGTCGTCACGCGCCCTTCTAGCGTTCACTAGGGGTGATTTGACGCTACTGCCCACTGGAGAGGTAACAGCTGCACGATGGCAGCCTCAAGAACAAAATCCTTAAAAGTTTGGGAGCTAAACTCCGACCTTAGCTGGGATGTCGGAGCGTCTGAAGAGGGAACTTGTCGGCGCGCTGGATGACAGATTGCTCTCGGTTAGATTGCGTCCCAAACCACATACCAGCAGAATTAGCCATCATGGCCAGCATAAAGTACTCAGTCTGCATTTAGCTCTGGTAGAAACATCAGCAAGTCCATCAGTGTGTAAATCACTTCTAATCTTTATACACATAGAAATAAAGTAAACCCCCCAAAACACAGCAAGAAGGACGAAGCTAAAGTTGGCTTCATATAAGCCAGCAGAGGTGGATGAAGTACACAATCCATGTACCGGAGTTAAAGTCGAGACCCCCAAGGTAAAATATTCCTCCAGTAAAAGTAGAAGTTCCTCCCTTTAGACCTCCAACTTGAGTAAAAGTACTAAAGTATTTCCCTTCAAATGTACTTAAGTATAAAGTAAAAGTACTAAAAGAGTAATTCTGGCTCTGATGTCCTGTTATCATTTTTATAACCAGACTGGCTTCATGAACTCATTTCAGGTGAAAGTCCTCCAGCGTCTCTCTTGGTAAACCAGTCTTTTAATAGAACGTCATTAATTAGTGACGCTGACGTCTATTAAAATGATCAGAAGCACAAAACACTGAAGGTAAACAGTTTCCATCAGGGAGAACCGAGTGGCTCTGAAATCACTTTTTACACACAAGCAAAGTTTCAGTTTCAGATTTATTTACAACTTAGTTCCAAGTTTAAGTTGAATAAAAACTGGCTTTAAACTCAGGATCACAGATGAGCTCCTTTACTATGTTGATCTGTAGGCGTCTGTTCATAAACATAAACCAGCCCAAACTCATTTACTATAAATGAAACGGTGTTTGTAGAAATTCAGAAAAAAGCCGCGTCAGTCTCGACTGCATATGTGGACATATTTCTATATTGAGCTCTATTTACACAAAGTTAGGTTAGTTCATCATTTATGTTGAACAGACTCTCCCAAAGTTTTACGCTGCTGCGCTGACGTTGAACCGCGTGCTGCACTGGGTCGGTATGACCACCAGGTCAAAACCAGCTCTAAACAAAGTGACCGCTGGGCCCTGATTGGTGCTCTGGCTTTGCGCTTCTTTCGTTTTGACATGTGACGTTTTTATACACACAGAAACCAAAAGGAACGACAGATTTCTCAAAATGTAGGAGGAAAAAGTCGGATATTAGACTCTGAAATGTAGTGGAGTGAAAGGAAAAAGTCGCCCAGAACGGAGAAACTTCAGTACAGATACACCAAAAATACTAAAGTACAGAAACTAATTACATTTACTCAGATACTCAGTTGCTGTCCACCACTGAAGCTAGCTTCTTCGAGTTTTCCTGTTCCACCTTAAATGATGCAGCAGTCAATTTCTGGTGCCTGAAGCTGCACCATTTAAGGTGGAACCGGAAAATTCAAACATGATGCTGGCTGACGTGTCATTTAAGGTGGAAATTCGAACAAGAAGCTGGCAATTAAGAGGCTGACTTCAGGTTTTGTGTTAAAGTTAATCTATTATAAATATCTATATGGTTTGAAGGAGGGCTCTGATTTACCAAGCTGTGAAACTTTAACCGTCACTGTTAATAAATAACTCCTGTATAAAGTTAAGCTCCCCTGAATAGACGATTAAATGAAATAGGCTTAATATAAAACCAGAGGAGAACCAGTCACATCAGCAGGTTCTCTGGGCCTCATTGACCACACGACCACATTTACACATCAACATCACACCGACATGAGCATGGGTCACTGCGTTCCCTCCGTTACATAATCCTATCCCACTTTCTGAGTCGGCATTCCTGAAATATAGTGTCATTTTGGACTACTGCCCTTAAATGGCAGTGCCATTGACGTGCCTGGCTGGACCCACCGGGGCATCTGGGTATATACCTGTATATCTATGTATATACCATTAGAAGAGCACTCATTAGTGTAGTGTGTGAAGTACAGAAGGATGTGGTTTGGGACACGGCGATAGTTTCCCATCTCCTCCATCCAAGCACATATTCTCTGCTGAGGGGAGTATGATGTTCTCCTCGGAGATCAGGCCTCTCACAGGAGCACGGAGAGATGCTGACTTTCTTCCGTATCAGTAAAGACCTGTGATTGTAGGATTTAGTTGCGGCAGAGTGAAGACAGACAGCAGAATCGACGGAGCACAGTTTATAATTAAAATTTAAATTTAGATAGATTTATTTTTTTTATTTACTTGATTAAGAGAAAACTCATTTAATTTTGGTTTTATTGCTGCTACTTTGCACATCCCTGGTTTTAAATTTTGACAGGAAACAGATATTGGAGTTTTATTTATGTTTTGTATTAACAGGAAAGTTCATTAAAACGGTACATTGTTAGTTAGCAAATGCATCAAACAAAGCTGATAGCTATATGTGTTATTTGGAAATGTAGTGATTCATAATCCGAATAATGTTATTCATTTCAGTAATTGACAGATTATTGGACTGTCACATTAGTTCTTTGTGGCAGCCCTAAATCTCAGTAACACCTATGACTCGTGGTTTTAGCAGAAAGCTGATCAATAAGGGCTGAAACTTTCCTGTTCTGCCTCAGAAACCGTTCACACCACATTAAACACCTTACACCCCCCACCCACCGCCCTACCCGGCAGTACTGAGCAGTTTCAAAAGTCGAAAGATGCAAATTAATCAAAAATTAACCGAGAGCCCCCTGGGGAAAAACGTCTAAAGGCCATTCTCAAGTTAAGAAACTGTGATTGAGTAACTTTCATCTGGTATTGATGTTCCTGGTCAGAGTTCATGATCGTTGTCTAAACCATGTGGTTCTGAGCTCTCAGGGGCCCTGAGAGTTGATTGAAGTGTTAACGTTGTTGGTTTAGTTGACTCATTATAGACCAAGATCAAGATTAATTACTGAGAAAATTCCACCACTTTCTCAAAATCTGCATAATTAACTGAATAAGATGTAAACAGAGCTGTTCACAGTGGTGGTGATGGGAACCGAACGTCCCCCTCTAAAAGCTCCTTCACAGAAAGTTCCTACATGAACTGGTTCTGAATTCACTGCCTGATGACTGAGACGCTGTTTTATGATAATGTTTGGCCTATTTTATATATATATATATATATTTCAATGCAGTAGACAAAGAAGATATTTTAGTAAATGAATAAAAACTAAGTAGAAGTACTTTGGATAAAATGGCAATATTTACGATGTGGGCAAGGCGACCACTGATCTCAACCTTTAAATTAAGCAGAAATTTTGAAAAATATGTCAATCTCCTTTAAGCAAAGCCATACAGTGCTGTATATTAAATTAAAATGCACTAAGTATAAAAATAGGCTCGAGTCCCATCCTTAAATGAAATAATTATACATATTGAACAGTATAATGTAGACGGAAAGAACAATGTGACTAATGCAGAAGAGCTCAGGGTAGATTAACTGTGCAAATGATAAATAAACTGTAACAATAGCAGCGTGTTTGCCCAGGTGGGGATTGAACCCCAGTCTACAGCGTAGAAGGCAGAGGTGTTAACCACTACACTAACCAACCACTACAGCGCACCAGCGTATGACAGTGACAGTCCTAGAGATGTAAATGTGGCTGTTGTAAAAAAGATGAATTAATTAAGAAGTGGCTAATTCGAGGTTTGAAATGGTTTGTGGCTTTGTTATGGTTTATGTCATTGTCCATCCGTGAATAATACATTTATTGCGTTCCAGTGCCGCCTGTACGACCTGCGGGCCGACCGTGAAGTGGCCATCTACTCCAAAGAGAGCATCATCTTCGGCGCCTCCAGTGTGGACTTCTCGCTCAGCGGTGAGGGGATGGAGAGCACAGCACTAGTGCTATGAAAGGCTTGAGGCCTGTGCTGAGGTTATTAGCAAACTAATAAACGCAGCAAAACCAGGCACTGGCCTGGTGGTTTCTGTGGTCTGAGCTAGAAACCAGATGTATCTGTTCTTACAGATGCAGAATGCTAGGAAATGCTCTGCCAGCGGACTTTCAGCTCAGGCCACCTGGTAGCATCCGTAGCACTCGTGCTACCAAACTCAGGACGTAGTGTGAGGTTGATGTCGCACTTGTCGCCGCCACCGTATTGTAGACATACTGCCAGGTAAACTAGGGAAGACAGTGGCTCTCATTCAGAGAGTTGCTTCCTAGTGCTTGTTAACTACATTAGTCTCAAAGTAGAGAATGACTGTTCTCACTGCAGGTTTGTTTTGGGGAGGTTTGTTGGATTTTTTTACCCTTTTCTTGACGGACAAAGTAGCCAGTATGTTGTGATGTGATGGTTGTGATTGGCCGAGAGGCACGTCAATCATTAATTTTGAGTAATAATACTAATTCTTTATTTTTATATAGCGCTTTATCGAGGACCCAAAGACGCTTACAATTCAAAGTACATAGATAACAGACAACAAGAGCACAGTAGTGCATACAGTAAGATCAGTTTATATAAGCAATGCTGTATAATGACAGGGTCAGACACTGAAGGCGTGAGGGAGGTTATAGGCAAGTGTGAGAAGATAAGATTTCAGGTTAGACTTGAATATGGAGAGTGAATTGGATTGTCTGACCAGTAGTGGACGAGAGTTCCAGAGTCTAGGGGCAGAAGGCTCGGTCAGGTTAGATGGTAAGTTGTCCAGCTGAAGACGACCTGAGAGAGCGAGAGGGTTTAAAGGGGAGAAGGTCAGACAGGTAAGAAGGGGTGAGACTGTTAAGAGCTTTAGAGGTGAGCAGAAGTGTACTGTGAACTGTATGCGATATTTCACAGGAAGCCAATGGAGACGTTGGAGAACAGGGGTGACGTGATGATGTGCGCGAGTGTGAGTTGTCTTACTTTAATTTCCAAAATTAGAGACTGTATGCATTTAAAATCTGTACAGGAGATTAAAAACTGGTTAGACCTCGGTTCCCAGGACAGTAATCTGGGTGGTCCGAGGATGGATCATGGTATATCATTGCTGTCGGAAGAAAACCTCATATCTTCATTTTTGTGTTTTTTTATTTTTTTGAAAATACCCGTCACCCTTTATATTGTGTGTAAATTTCCTGGTGAATGGATCAAAAGAAACAGCCCAAAACGACTTGGAAAAACGTCTGGTTCCATTGACTCACATTAAAAGTGAAGTAGGTTTTTTCCTTCTCCTGTAAAGTTACCATTTCGGAGATTTTCTTCCAACAACAGCGATATGCTGCTGTCTTCGTAACTGTGTGGAGGTGTTCAGTGTCTCTAATAGACTTATCTATAAACATGGGCTAAACCACATGTGTCAGGATCCAGTCCTTGTGGGCCAAAACACTGCAGACTTCAGCACACTGCCACATTAAGCACACCTGATTCAGCTCATCAGGTCATTAGCAAAGCCGTCATGGCCTGGAAGGTCCCCACTTTGACATGCCTGGGCTGTGGTTTGAGGATGGCTGCTGTTGTTTTTAGCTGTGTGCTTCTTAAAGACTTGTTTACATCAGCATTATGATAAGAATTAATGATGAAAACATTCCCCACTCACTCCTACATCTTTCAGCTAAAACACTTTTGGAAAACACCCACAGCAGTTATGTCTAAAAGGGTGCTTCCCCTCATTTTGTTGTGGCTCTGCAGTGACAGAGACACAACAACAGACTTCTGTTAAAGGAGTGCTCCAGCATTTTTCAGCCTGATCTCTGTCTATCGCATCTGTAGCATATGGTTCGTTGGCATGAGCAATAATTTCGATTAATTTCCCTGTACTTAGAATAGAACAGAAAACCAGCTGCTTCACAATCGCATGGATCATATGCTGAAGCACCTGCCCTTTGGGCTTCTATTAGAAGTGACTTTTGAGTCAACAGGTTTTCGGTTCTTTTATTAAATCTCAGACTTTTTGTCGACCGTGTATTCGATGGCGAGCTGCGACGGTAGGCCTACAGTTCTGCCTGTAAATGAGGAAAAAAACGAGGAATACGGTGACGCTAATTTCAGCTAGTGCCTGTATTTGGTCAACGTGGTATGTTGTGTTGTCACAAAGCCGACAGCACTTTTGGCCGATCTAGGTGAAACACGAACAGTCAAAGCCTGTAAAAGACGTTCCATATGATTAATTTGAGCTTTTAACAGACACTAACGTGTGTGTGAGTTCGGATGTGTCAGTTTTGCAGTTTTGCTGCCACTGTTTTCCATTCCTAACAACTAACCGGAACCTGCTCAGACCACGACACGTGTTCACAGTCAGTGATGCATCTAGAAACTCCAGAAGATGATTTTTTTTCTCGCATCGTAAACCGAGACGTGATTGGTTGGTTCCTCTGTCACTTTCTAATTATGTTTGGGGTTCATCTAAAGTGTAAGGCCTTCAGTTCAGCTCCTGAAGTCCTAACCAATCGGAGAGCTCGCTCAGCTGTGTCTACCTGGATTGGACCATTTTTGATATATATTGTTCACAGCAATCTTCTCTGAAGGCCTACAAGGCCCTGAGGGTTCCCCTCTGTGTGCCCTGCTTGTGCAACAAATACAGATTAGGTTGAAAAACAGTCCTGGCGTGAGACCTTGGACCCCTCACAGGCCTCCACAGGCCCCAGCGTGTTTCTTTGGGGAAATGTTTGGGAAGAGTTCAGGAAGTGGCAGCTCGCTCGACCTGCTCATCAGGGCTCTTGACTGAGACAGTTACAGCAGCGGTTTGCATGAGTAGACAGTAGCTCATTCTAACAAACTGCGTCCCTCCCATTAAACCTTTTGACTGTGGTGATAAGACCAGTGCGGGCTTGCCGAGTGCATCGGCTTTCGCGTGTGTTCAAAGGTTCTTCAGTGGTGTAGAACATAAAGCAAGTAGGCAGATTTTATCCATGAAGCACGTTTAAAAGAATATCAGTAGTGCAGTGCATTTTCAAGAGCAGATAAAAAGCAGAATAGTAGTAATGCAAACATAATAAATAAATAAATAAATAAATAAGATGAAAACAGCAACTGCTAAGACTGGAGCAGAATTTGGAGAACTCTAAGATCAGTGTGTTGCAGAAATTGTATTCCAGTTTAGTTCTCCCTTTTCTCATTTGTCAATATCAAAACATGCCCTCTGGGGAATTTACCTTTACAACCTGGAATTTTCTGATGTTTTTTTGACCAGTCAGGCTGGTAACTTCAGTTTGTTTTTCGGCCCTTCTTAGGAATTTAGGTCTGTAATGTTTTACAGAGCAGCCAAGGATCTGGTCAAACAGTAACGACCAGTCACATACAGGCTTACATACTGTGTGTGGTGGATAATATAACTATAGAACCGGCTGCTGTGCTGAGCACCAAATGCTGCTGTTGCTTCATTGTAATTTGTAGTTTGATCTAGTTCGGATTTCAGCGGCTGTTTTGTTTACCAAACTTAAAGCCTGCATCTAAATGTCGTAGTTTAATTTCACTGCGTTACAAAGTTCCTGCTTGCTGTCTGAATTTCCCTATGACCTTTATGGCTGTCAGACTAGGACGGCGAGGGTTAATATGCTTCATCTGCGGTATGTTAAGTCATATACTGTATAATGTTTGGAGAGTGCAGACTGCCCACTTTACTAACCCCATTCCAAAAAAAGTTGGGACAGGATGTGAAATCCTAATGAAAACAGATACAAATATTGATTAGTGCATTCTGTTTGAGCTGTATTGAGTTGAGTACCAAAAAACACATCATTTTTTTGATCTGATGAACATCGTTGTTTTTTGTAAATATGTGCTCACTCCTAATTTGATACTAGCAACACATTCCAAAACAACGTTGAAACAGGGGCATGTTTACCACTCTGTTACATCACCTTTCCTTTTAACAGCACTTCATCATTTGTGGACAGAAGACAAAAGCTGAACCAGTTTTGCAAGTGGAGTTTTTTTGTTTTTTGTTTTTTTTTTGTTGTATTTTAAGCTCAGTAAGACATGTTTTCAATGGAAGACAGTTCAGGACTGCAGGCAGGTCATCCTATCACACACACACACACACACACACACACACACACACACTCTCTGATTACGCAGCCATGCTGCCGGAACACACACAGAATGTGGTCTGGTTTTAACCGTGTTGAAATAAACACGGACGTCCCTGAACTTTACACTGGTAACAACCCGGATGGTCGTGTTCTTCTCTGGCCCAGAGAACACAACGTCCCTTCTTTCCATAAACAAAGATTTTTAAAGATCGGCTTGTCAGACCACAGCATGTTTCTACTGTGCAACAGGCCATTTCAGCAGAACCAAAGCCCAGAGAAGTCGGCAGCGTTTTTGGTTGCTGAAATATGGCTTCTGCTGTGTTTGTGGGCGCAGCCATGAACAGTGTTTTGGATGGTTTGTCAAAGTATTCCCGAGCCCATTTGGTGATATCCTTAAAAGCAGATGCTGATTTTTAATGCAGTGCCATTTGAGGTGTTGAAGGGCATAGGCAGTCATTTATGTGTTTTGGCCTTTTATTTATGCACCTTTTTTCGCCCAGAGATTTCTCTGGATTCCCTGAGTCTGTTGTTGTTATTATACACCATAGAGTTTGAAATATCTCAAACCTTTGCAGTCACTGGTTGGTCAATGTGTTTTATTTTTAAAACTGTTGGATTTGTTATTGATGCAGCTTTGCCAGAGTAGTGAACCTTGGCCTGTTCTCGCTCATAAAGGGCTCTGCCTGTCCTGGATTTTCCTGTAATATCCAAGCATAATTACCTTTACTACTCTTTTGGAACGTGTTGCAGGCATAAATTTCAGAATGAGCATATTTTATTAAGAAAAACAATGAAGTTGATGAGATGGTTGGTTAGTGTAGTGGTTAACACCTCTGCCTTGTAGACTGGGGTTCAATCCCCCACCAGGGCAAACACCCTACACTATACCAATAAGAGTCCTTGGGCAAGACTCCTAACACCACCTTGGCCTCCCTGTGTAAATTGATCAAAGTGTAAGTCGCTCTGGATAAGAGCGTCAGCCAAATGCCGTAAATGTAAATGAGATAAAATGATGCATATCTTGTCTTTGTACTGTTTCTGATTAAAAAGGGGGTCAAAGTAGACTAAAAATATATCCCTGCATTTTTTTGTTACTTGCATTTATTTACTCTCCCAGCTTATTTGGAATGGAGTTTGTAGCTAATATCGTTCTAAGTAAACGGAAAGAGAAAAACAAGTAAATCTGGGCTATTGCACTGTTGTTTACAAGCTTGGCCAAGACATTTAAAAGAGCAAGTATGTAAACAGGGCTGAGGTATTTCAGCCTGGACCACTTTTTAATGTAGTACAGAACAGAGCAGCCAATCAGACGTATTTACATACAGTCATCCACAATAGTTTATGCGCCTCTGGCCAGATCCCAGTGCAAATCTAAGTGCAAATAAGTGAACTTATCCTCTACAGAGACACACCTCTGCACACTTTACTGCACATTTACTTCACATGTTTATTTTTATTGACAAAAAATTAAACATAAAATGGCACACACACATATATATTCGGACAAAAGACAAAATTATTAGGACACCACATCACAACTACAGGAGCTTTTATGAATCCCCTTCTAAATCCGTAGGCATTAATATGGAGTTGGTACCCCTTTGTAGCCGTAACAGCTTCCACTCTTCTGGGAAGCTTCCTACAATATTTTGAAGTGTGTTTATGGGACTTTTTGCCCAATCGGGAAGCGCATTTGTGAGGTCAGACGCTGATGTTGGACGAGAGGGCCTGGCTCGCAGTCTCCATTCTAGCTCATCCCAAAGCCGTTTGATGGGATTGAGGCTCTGTGATGGCCAGTCAAGTTTTTCCACACCAAACTAAAAGTCAGGCCTTTATAGACGTTGCTTTGTGCACAGGGGGCTCAGTCATGCTTGAATAGAAAAGGTTGTTCCCCAAACTGTTCCCACAAAGTTGGAAACATAGAATTGTCCAAAATGTATTGGTGCTCACGCATTAAGATTTCCTTTCACTGGAACTGAGGGTTCTAGAAAACCTAGAAAAATAACCCCATATCATCATCCCCCCTCCACCAAACTTTACAGTTGGGACAGTGCAGCCAGGCAGGTGATGTTCTCCCAGCATTCACCAAACACAGTCCATCAGACTGACCTGATGGAGAAGCTGATTCGTCACTCCACAGAATCTGTTTCCACTGCTCCAGAGTCCAGTGGTGGACCACTCCATCTGATGCTGGGCCTTGGTGATGTAAGGCTGGCATGCAGCTGCTCGGCCATGGAAACAGTGCCATGAAGTTCCCAGTGCAGTTTTAGTGCTGATGTTGATACCAGAGGAGGTTTGAACTCTGCAGTTATTGAACAGCTGAGCGATGGAGACTGGAGATGCACTCCTTAGCACTCGATCACCTGCTCTTTAACTTTACGTGGTCTGACACTTGGACTTGCTGTGGTTCCTAAACGCTTCCACTTTTCAGTAATACCACTCACAGTGGATCAGGGAATATCTAAGAGAGAAGACATTTCGCAAACTGACTTGTTGCATCCTGGTGGCATCCTCTTACAGCACCACGCTCGAATTCACTGAGCTCTTTAGACCCATTCTTTCACTAATGTGTGTAAAGGAGCTTGATTTATACACCAATGGCAAAATACCATTTTCTATGCATGTATACAGTATGCATAGAAGTCGTGCACTAATATTTGCAGAATAATGTCACATTTTAGTTTTATGTATTCTTTTCACTTTAAATGCATGTTTTACTGTTATTGTCTCTCTCAGGTCGGCTGCTGTTTGCTGGATATAACGACTACAACATCAACGTATGGGATGTTCTAAAGGGCACCAGAGTGGCCATTCTCTTTGGGCATGAGAACCGGGTCAGCACTGTGCGAGTGTCGCCTGATGGCACAGCGTTCTGCTCGGGATCGTGGGACAACACACTGCGGGTGAGAAAACTAGTTATTTGTTTACTGACATGATCTGAGATTATAATCCAGTATGAATCTGCAGCGTGTAGTTTTAGAGTCTGACTGTAATAATTGTGGAGCGATTTTAATCCAGTATGAATCTGCAGTGTGTAGTTTTACAGTCTGACTGTAATAATTGTGGAGTGATTTTAATCCAGTATGAATCTGCAGTGTGTAGTTTTACAGTCTGACTGTAATAATTGTAGAGTGATGTTAATCCAGTATGAATCTGCAGTGTGTGTAGTTTTACAGTCTGACTGTAATAATTGTGGAGTGATTTTAATCCAGTATGAATCTGCAGTGTGTGTAGTTTTACAGTCTGACTGTAATAATTGTGGAGTGATTTTAATCCAGTATGAATCTGCAGTGTGTAGTTTTACAGTCTGACTGTAATAATTGTGGAGTGATTTTAATCCAGTATGAATCTGCAGTGTGTGTAGTTTTACAGTCTGACTGTAATAATTGTGGAGTGATTTTAATCCAGTATGAATCTGCAGTGTGTAGTTTTACATTCTGACTGTAATAATTGTGGAGTGATTTTAATCCAGTATGAATATGCAGTGTGTAGTTTTACAGTCTGACTGTAATAATTGTGGAGTGATTTTAATCCAGTATGAATCTGCAGTGTGTAGTTTTACATTCTGACTGTAATAATTGTGGAGTGATTTTAATCCAGTATGAATATGCAGTGTGTAGTTTTACAGTCTGACTGTAATAATTGTGGAGTGATTTTAATCCAGTATGAATCTGCAGTGTGTAGTTTTACAGTCTGACTGTAATAATTGTGGAGTGATTTTAATCCAGTATGAATCTGCAGTGTGTAGTTTTACAGTCTGACTGTAATAATTGTGGAGTGATTTTAATCCAGTATGAATCTGCAGTGTGTAGTTTTACAGTCTGACTGTAATAATTGTGGAGTGATTTTAATCCAGTATGAATCTGCAGTGTGTGTAGTTTTACAGTCTGACTGTAATAATTGTGGAGTGATTTTAATCCAGTATGAATATGCAGTGTGTAGTTTTACAGTCTGACTGTAATAATTGTGTAGTGATTTTAATCCAGTATGAATCTGCAGTGTGTAGTTTTACAGTCTGACTGTAATAATTGTGGAGTGATTTTAATCCAGTATGAATCTGCAGTGTGTAGTTTTACAGTCTGACTGTAATAATTGTGGAGTGATTTTAATCCAGTAAGAATCTGCAGCGTGTGTAGTTTTACAGTCTGAGTGTAATAATTGTGGAGTGATTTTAATCCAGTATGAATCTGCAGTGTGTAGTTTTACAGTCTGACTGTAATAATTGTGGAGTGATTTTAATCCAGTAAGAATCTGCAGCGTGTGTAGTTTTACAGTCTGAGTGTAATAATTGTGGAGTGATTTTAATCCAGTATGAATCTGCAGTGTGTAGTTTTACAGTCTGACTGTAATAATTGTAGAGTGATTTTAATCCAGTATGAATCTGCAGTGTGTAGTTTTACAGTCTGAGTGTAATAATTGTGGAGTGATTTTAATCCAGTATGAATCTGCAGTGTGTAGTTTTACAGTCTGACTGTAATAATTGTGGAGTGATTTTAATCCAGTATGAATCTGCAGTGTGTGTAGTTTTACAGTCTGACTGTAATAATTGTGGAATGATTTTAATCCAGTATGAATCTGCAGTGTGTGTAGTTTTACAGTCTGACGGTAATAATTGTGGAGTGATTTTAATCCAGTATGAATCTGCAGTGTGTAGTTTTACAGTCTGACTGTAATAATTGTGGAGTGATTTTAATCCAGTATGAATCTGCAGTGTGTAGTTTTACAGTCTGACTGTAATAATTGTGGAGTGATTTTAATCCCGTATGAATCTGCAGTGTGTAGTTTTACAGTCTGACTGTAATAATTGTAGAGTGATTTTAATCCAGTATGAATCTGCAGTGTGTAGTTTTACAGTCTGACTGTAATAATTGTGGAGTGATTTTAATCCAGTATGAATCTGCAGTGTGTGTAGTTTTACAGTCTGACTGTAATAATTGTGGAATGATTTTAATCCAGTATGAATCTGCAGCGTGTGTAGTTTTACAGTCTGAGTGTAATAATTGTGGAGTGATTTTAATCCAGTATGAATCTGCAGTGTGTAGTTTTACAGTCTGACTGTAATAATTGTAGAGTGATTTTAATCCAGTATGAATCTGCAGTGTGTAGTTTTACAGTCTGACTGTAATAATTGTGGAGTGATTTTAATCCAGTATGAATCTGCAGTGTGTAGTTTTACAGTCTGACTGTAATAATTGTGGAGTGATTTTAATCCAGTATGAATCTGCAGTGTGTAGTTTTACAGTCTGACTGTAATAATTGTGGAGTGATTTTAATCCCGTATGAATATGCAGTGTGTAGTTTTACAGTCTGACTGTAATAATTGTGGAGTGATTTTAATCCAGTATGAATCTGCAGTGTGTGTAGTTTTACAGTCTGACTGTAATAATTGTGGAGTGATTTTAATCCAGTATGACTCTGCAGTGTGTGTAGTTTTACAGTCTGACTGTAATAATTGTGGAATGATTTTAATCCAGTATGAATCTGCAGCGTGTGTAGTTTTACAGTCTGAGTGTAATAATTGTGGAGTGATTTTAATCCAGTATGAATCTGCAGTGTGTGTAGTTTTACAGTCTGACTGTAATAATTGTGGAGTGATTTTAATCCAGTATGAATCTGCAGTGTGTAGTTTTACAGTCTGACTGTAATAATTGTAGAGTGATTTTAATCCAGTATGAATCTGCAGTGTGTAGTTTTACAGTCTGACGGTAATAATTGTGGAGTGATTTTAATCCAGTATGAATCTGCAGTGTGTAGTTTTACAGTCTGACTGTAATAATTGTGGAGTGATTTTAATCCCGTATGAATATGCAGTGTGTAGTTTTACAGTCTGACTGTAATAATTGTGGAGTGATTTTAATCCAGTATGAATCTGCAGCGTGTAGTTTTACAGTCTGACTGTAATAATTGTGGAGTGATTTTAATCCAGTATGAATCTGCAGTGTGTGTAGTTTTACAGTCTGACTGTAATAATTGTGGAGTGATTTTAATCCAGTATGAATCTGCAGTGTGTAGTTTTACAGTCTGACTGTAATAATTGTGGAGTGATTTTAATCCAGTATGAATCTGCAGTGTGTAGTTTTACAGTCTGACTGTAATAATTGTGGAGTGATTTTAATCCAGTATGAATCTGCAGTGTGTAGTTTTACAGTCTGACTGTAATAATTGTGGAGTGATTTTAATCCAGTATGAATCTGCAGTGTGTAGTTTTACAGTCTGACTGTAATAATTGTGGAGTGATTTTAATCCAGTATGAATCTGCAGTGTGTAGTTTTACAGTCTGACGGTAATAATTGTGGAGCGATTTTAATCCAGTATGAATCTGCAGTGTGTAGTTTTACAGTCTGACTGTAATAATTGTGGAGAGATTTTAGTTTTAATTCTAACATACCAAGTTCCACCAGCCAATCAAATCCTGACAAATGACCTTCATTAGAATGCGTTGTAGCACCTGCTTTCTTATTAGTCGTCCAGCTCTTTTAATGCTCAAAACAAACAGTTCTCATTTGAATGCAGGTAGGACTGCCATGTGAAACGGAAACCAAGAGCCTCCTGGTGTATATATCACATTTAGAGTGATTATCAGAACCTCCCACATATATCAGAGTTTCAAAACATCCACAGTGAGGAAAAAACCCACAGAACTACAGAAGAGATTAAAAACAAGCCTTTAAGTTTATCAGTGTGTGACTGCGTCACTTCTCGTTTGTGTAATGTGTGTTAAAGTTACACATCGTTAATCTCATATCTTAAAAATGGTAATATTCTTACAGGAAAAGAAATAGTCTTGAGTAATTTTGGGGGCATTTCCATGCTGTCATTTTCAAATTCTGGAAAAATAATCATGAAAAAAAAGATTTGGTTCATACAGCAACAACATGCTTAAACCTGCATGTGGATGCAGAAGGTTGGCTGAATCTTATATCACAGCAGGAAGCCCCTGACTGGATTAGGGGCCTCTGACTGCCAGGAGCCTTGGAGGCCCTCAGACCACAAGGCTTGAAGTGTCTCAGATACCTTAGAACAGGCGTGTCAAACTGGGGACCTTCCAGGCTGATGTGCTGTGGAGATTCGGTTCACGAAGGCCTTGCTAATTGGCGTGTGCTGAAGGCTGCAGTGTTTCGGCCTGCGAGGACTGGAGCCTGACACATGGGCCTTAGAAGATGTATTATTATTATTAGTATATATATATATTATTGACTCTGATGCCATTTAAGTGAGATGTTGTTTACAGTGTGCACGTTAGGTTGTTGCACATTAGTCAGCGTTACAGAGAGAGAAAGAAAAGAAAAATCCGGGTCCGAGCCCCCATGAGCGTCGCCAGTGGCGACAGTGGCAAGGAAAAAAACTCCCGCCCTCCTCTGGTCAACACCAGACAGCAAACAGTGTTAGTATGAGGTGTTATAGTACAAAGTGGGGGGAAAAGCAGCGGTTAATTAGATCAGTCTATGAATAACAGCGGCAGCTGCATCTCAGAAGCTCAGTGGTGGTCAAGCCGGTCCAGAAGGCTGGCGAGCAGTGGAACCTGATCAAGGCAGAAGAGGCAGCACCATCAGACGCACAGGATGGGCAGCTGATCAACTCGGCAAAGAAAGAAAACACAGGGTCAGTTCTGTAAAGAGTGGCTGACCACAGATTACAGTAAAACAGAGCAGCAGAGACTCCAGCAGGTCCAGATCTGACAGGGAGACTAATCACCAAAGGCTCCACTATTAGTATAGCTAAAGCAAAAACAGCCGAATTTCCAGTGTTGCTCAGAATTGACATGAACACAGATGTGGAATATTGTTTTGTCTCACTGGTTAGGTCTTATTTTTATTCTTTATTTGTTTGCTTTGCTTTTGTGACGTCTTATTATGGAGAGTGTGGAGGCCTCCAAACACTCTGTGGCCTCACAGTACAATCATCTGTCCACGTATTTAAGTATTGATGCGGACCAAAGGTTAGTTTGGTGTGAAGTGTCTCATCTTTGGCTAATGACGTCAAGCCTCAGGCGTTACAGCTGAAAATGAGCCATTTTCTAATGCAGGTGACACGTTTGCTTTCGGGTTGATTTAATGTGCACTGTAAATAAAAATAGATAGACAGACAGACAGACAGACAGAGAGATAGAGAGCAGTGCTGATGTTTTGTTTGCTGGGATTACGGCGTGGGGGGGGAAGGGGGTGTAGGTGGGTGGTAAAGGTGAGAAGTGCTGACTCTGTTTGAACTCCCACAGTGATGCCGTCACTCACCTGTGATTGTTCACAGTGTTTTTCAGCTTGTGGTGTCGATCAGGCGGACTGGAAAAACCTTCAGACAGAGACATTAGAGAATAGAAACTTAAACGAAACAGAAGCACTTTCTCTTCCCTCTTTGCTCTAAATTCGTGAGTATTGTGAATGGCTTCAGCAAGAGAAGTTAATTGTGCTATTTTTTCCTCCCCTTCTGCAGGTTTGGGCATGAGGGGAGTCCCCAGAGGAGTTTCGGAGCAAACAAGAGGAAGAGTGTGTCGAACAGCGTACAGAAAAAAATGACCTCTGGACTTTTTCATATCTATATATACATCTATACATCTATATATCTATATATCTATATATATAGGGGAGTTTTTGTTTAGTTTAATTTAGCGGAGATTCTCTCAACATAGAATAAAACTATCCCTAAAGCTGACCACTGATCACCCAAGTATCTGTTGTCATGATTTTAGACGCGTCGTTGCTGTCATACTGTAGTGCACAAAAATGAGTAGAAATTATTCATTTGTAGGAGATACTGTGGCTCCTAACAACCACCTGGAAGACCCGGTAGACACCAAACCTGCCCCCATCAGATAAACAGCACTGATAGCTTTGATCGCTGAGAGAGAGGAGAAGATCAAGCTGCTTCAGATCTGAAAACATCCACAGGCGTTTCTGTCCATCCTTCCACTGTGAGAAGACCACTCAGCGCTGTGGGTCTGAAAGGATGTGTAGCTGATCAAGAAGAACCTCACTGAGAAAAGGAGACGGACACATCAGACAAAGAAGCTGGACGATGGACTGACCACCCCAGAGTCCAGACCTCAGCACCACTGAATGGGTTTGATTAGTTCAGAAAATCTAACCAGCTTCTCAGACTGAGCTTTGGAGGCGTGTCTGCAGGTTCTCTGAGGAGCTGGAAGTGAGGCTCCTGAGAAGAGTGAGAAGGTGCACTTTCATTAACGTAACGAGATCTCCATCATGCGGTGTGTTCCCTCGCCGCACAGGCCAGCTGTTTTCAGATGGTGTTCGGAGTTACGAGGTTTTGATATGACAGCAACGACGTGATCTTTAGTGCACGAGTTAAACACGTTCCTGAGGCACGTAGAGAAACCCGTTTAAACCAGTGAGCCGAAGAAGCTCTAGTTGATTCTGTGTGTCTAGTATTAAAACATCCTTCGTTTTCTGGTCTGTCGTTCAGTGGTGCCCTATATGGATCCTGCTTGCTTTGAGATGTTGCATAGAAAGTATAATCATTTTTCCTTTAGGCTGAAAGTGGGTCAGTATAAACTCGCGCGGCGGTTCTGTCTCACTGCAAACCTGATGGATTGATGTATTCGGGTATGAACTGCTGTTTGATGTCTCTGGTTGTTTAAAGCCCACTTCTGTGCTGTATTCCAGGTCATTAAATATCATTTCATGTGTACGTAGTGGTCACTGTAGTCTTCTTTAACGATACTAACAGTACAGTATAAGCGGCATATGAGAGCGGCTCATGCTTGTAGACCGTTTTTGCAGAAACGCCCACCAGAACGGTTTTAACTAGAATATCCATATGTTTAGTTGCCTTGTGCTAAAGCCAGCATTCCCACACGCGGTGCGAGATTTCTCAACTCTCAGGTTCTGTTGTTCTGCTTTTCCCTACATGCAGAACCAAAAATCTCAGATTCTAGATTGGCAGCATTTGCGTTCAGCTCCGAACTGCTTTCTGAAGGATGTTACGGAATGATTTGTCCCTGATAACCGCTGGATTTATGATCGATTATGTGCCTGAAAAACATTTAATAATAACAGTCCATAGTTTTTTTAATAAGAATAAAATCTGTCAGTATGCACGAAGCCCCTAAAGTGGCTATATGATGATTTTTTAATAAGGCGTGGCCACAACTTAATATATTAAGTCCAAAGGTTGCTGCATTGAGGCCAGAAGTTACTGTATTGAGGCCACAAATTGTTTTATTGTGCCAACAAATTCTTATATTGAGGCCAGACCTTACTATATTGAGGCCACAAGTTACTATACTGAGGCTGAAATTGCTACACTGAGACCATATATATCTATATGTTCTGGCCACAAGTTGCTATATTGAGCCCACAAAAAATAATACATTGAAGTTATGAGAAGCAACTCGTGGGCTTAATATATTAATATATGGCCTCAATGTAGTAACTCATGGCCACGTCTTGTTAACAAGTAATCATGTCTACCCTGACACCTTAGGTAAAGAATGTTCTCTGTATTGTGTCTTTTAAATTACACACACACACACACACACACACACACACACACACACACACACACACACAATTTACTCAGACGCTTATCCTTCTGGGTAAAGATGGAGAGGAGCTGCTCTCAGGGCCGTTAGGAGTAAAAACCTGATGGTTTTGCTTCCCAGCAGGAACTGGCCTGATGGTCGCCGTTAGAGCCCGTTAGGCAATGACCAAACTGTGTGTGGGACCGGTCCCAGAACCCCCTGCCTGAGTAAACGATCAGAATCCTGTACGCTGTGGCACCGACCCATCATGAAAACCCGCGGAGCACCACTGGCGACCACTGGACACCACCAGGAACCATCAGTCGTTGTAATGGGTTCTATGATCTTCCTCATCGGCAGAGAGTGCGTGCGCGCGTGACGTCACTGCGCCTGTCTGCGGCCGGACTGGTCGGCTGGTCAGCGGGCAGGACACACGCCGGACGGGTCGCCTGTCCATCACAGGGTCTATTTATCTGCGTCGTCGCCCAAAGCCTGTGTGTCTGTCTGTGTGCCTGTGTGTCTGTCTGTGTGCCTGTGTGTGTGTGTGTGTATTGTCTGTCTGTGTGCCTGTGTCTGTGTGTGTCTGTGTGTCGTCATCATATGCAAATTTATAACCCCGCAATGGAAAGAGAAAGTGGGCGGGGCTTGTCCGCGCTCATAAGCAGTGAGTCCGACAGCAGCGCTGCTCTAAAACGCTTCCACCGGAGTGACGGCAGCAGCTGGACACCGCTGGGAGGGTCAGCACTATTTTTTACAGTCACCACTTAACCGCAGACCGCCTCCGGCACGCATTCAGCTCGCTTTTAGTCGGGGTCGGCGCGTTTTGCAGCTCCGCAGGGCCTCCGGACGCCGCTCGGGTTTCTCCCCCCTTTGTGTCTCGTTGACAGACGGGCTGTAGCTTTAGCCGTTAGCCTCTAGCCGCCTGTCTGCGGACAACTCGGAGCTTTTAACGGTTCGTGTTACGCCGCGTTGAGCCCGGCCGGCGGGGTTTCGGGTGTGTCTGCACTGCGGCGTGGATGTGAGTAAAACGGCGTCATTCTGTTTCGTGACTAACGCCAGCTAGGGGCTAGGTTGGCTAAGCTAACGCTAGCGTAAACCGGTTTGAACGGGGTTCATTGTTAGCCGTGCATGCTAATGCTAACGCTAGCCTGTGACAGCTGCTCGTTTAAGAACAAACTCGGTGCTATTTTGTTTTTTTTGTGTTCACGGTCTTTATCTGCCAGCTTTCTGATCGAGTTTTCCCCCGTTCCACCTTAAATAGTGCAGCGGTAACATTGTAGGTTAGGGAAGTAGCGTTAACCGCTGGACCATTTAAGGTGGAACGGAACAATTCGAGTAGGAAGCCAGCTTCAGCCTCGTGTATTTTGAATTGGGTGCTGTTTGTTGCCGAATCGTTATTCGCTGCTGGTCGTTTTCCGTCCGCTTTCCTGGGGGAATTCTCCGAGTACTAACGTTGGCGTTTTGGAGGAGATTCGCTGGCTTTGTCGCCCACCCGGCCAAATATGAGGGTCTGTCACGGGAAGCCTCTCATCTTAAATAACTACAGAGAGCGCTTTGTTTCCCGTCAGGACGTCTTTCTTCTTCTCGGTTAGCGCTTCAGGCTCATTCAAGCTCGCAAACATCGCGTTTTTCCAGCCTGCTTGCTCCTCTGGAAGCTTCGGTGCGGCCGGCAGCCGTTACTGTTTATAACCTGCATCTGGGAAAGGGGTCGAGCGATATCGATGCGATCAAACATCGCGGTATTTTCTCATATGTGTGGCGATATCGTGTTATATTTCATTTAATTGTGACTATAGTGACAAATTATGGGATGTTTTTTCTGAACGCACTGTGGATATCATCAGTGCTTGAACCCTGTCCACCAGCATGTTTGAGTACAAAGAGCGTAATTAGTCCTGTTTCACTGGCTTTAGTATTGCAGAATGTGGTTTTACTCACCACAAAATATATCGTGCAGTCTGGTCTGGCTTGTTTCTAGTAGAGTACCTTCTTTTCTTATAACTGAACCAAACTAGTGCTCATATTTTCCAGTTTTGCTGCTCTTTGTATACGAGCTGAGGTCACATTTATATATAGCTGCATATACAGGCATCACAAAAGTGATGGATTCAGAACTGGGTGTGGCTCATTAGTGTACTGGGGAGTGAATGGTACTTTTCGACGAACTACAGGAAACCTAGTGCCAGATAAGCACACCAGATTTGCAGGGAAGTGTTCGTTTATGGTCTTAAACCCCTTTTACACAGCAACCTGGAGCACTTTGCGAACCATGTGCATCAACTGTAATGAGTAAAATGCCACAAAAAGGCTGAAAACAAACCATTTGGCAACAGAAATGTGACTCTTTTATGTGCATTATGTCACTAAACCCTACACCACCAGCATTAAGAAGGCTGTAGAAACCTTCCCTTAGTACAGTTTTAAGTTGAAGCTTAAATCTGGTAGCTCTGCAGGTGGAGTCCTGGTTTCCTGCTGTAGTGGGGCAGTCGTGGTGGCTGGAGGTCAGGGAACTGGCCCTGTGGACCGGAAAGTCGCCGGTTCAATCCCCAATGTCGACAGTCCATAACTGAGGTGTCCTTAGTATCGCTTAACTTAGTCCGTGTAAGTGATGGTCAGAATTGTCCGACACCCTAGATACCAGTCCAGCAGTATTTAAAATAAGTCCTATATAGCAACCAGAATGGACCTAGTGTGTGGCCCAGCAGTCCGGGTCAGTCATAGCCGGGCCATGGCCTCACTCAGACAGCCAAAACATGATTACAGTGGTACTTCAGGTTCATAAGCTGTGAGTTAGCTTAATGTGCGCCATCTGCTGGACAAAGATGATATTACACCAGGCCTGCTTTAAAGCAGCTGTTGCCAGTGTTTTTGTACGTAAAATCTTATTTTAGTTCGGGAAAGGAGTTTGTCAGGTTTATTGGCAACAAACTAAGCCGGGCCTATAATGTAAATGTAGGCAAACGATTCTAGTCTGCATTATAATCTTTGCACAGTTAATTAGTCGATGCTTTATGTAGCCTATAAAAGTGTGCGGTCTTTTCTGTTGTGCACATTTGAACTAACCGTGGATCAGAAAGCTGGAACAAAGGGACTCGTTCAGTAAAGCCAAAGCAATAAAATAAATAAAAAGATTTTATCCCGATTATTATCCTGAAACTATTAGTATGCAGTATGTAATTGATCATATTAAGCAGCAGTTTTATTTTTCCTCTATAGTTTTTGTAGATTTAAGGAAAGAGGCTCCGTGTTATTGTGCTGTGTAGCTTTAAACAGAAGCGTCATGTCTTTTGTCCTTTTGCTCTTGTAGAAAATGTCCTGTTGGTTAAGGAAGGAGACTCTGGTGCTGGCGGAGGACTACATTGACTTTTGCAC
This sequence comes from Pygocentrus nattereri, assembly GCF_015220715.1. Taxonomy (NCBI): domain Eukaryota; kingdom Metazoa; phylum Chordata; class Actinopteri; order Characiformes; family Serrasalmidae; genus Pygocentrus; species Pygocentrus nattereri. Next base: position 44,908,702 of record NC_051217.1, read on the forward strand.
CGGGATCCAGCGGACACCTCCCAGCGAGTCGGCCGAGGCCATGCGGCACTTGGCCAAAGAGATGGAGCGGCAGAACCACGTGAAATTTCTCTCGATGACGCAAGGCTTCCTGTCGGCTTGCGGCTCGGACCCCAGTGCGTATTTACACAGAGTCATGACCGTGCTGGTGGAGGACGGACAGATGAACTGGGGCAGAGTCGTGTCCCTCTTTACGTTTACGGGCGTTCTGGCCACCGAACTGTTCTCCAGAGGAGAGGGGCCAGAGGTCTGTAGGACACTAGCAGAGACGATAGCAGATTACCTGGGAGGAGAGAAGAAAGACTGGCTGGAGGAGAACGAGGGCTGGGTAAGCCGTTAACACGCGACATGTGCTGCACACTGCAGTCCCACTGTGTTCAATCGGCACTGATCAATCGATTAATCGGTGCCGTCAATTACCCTGCATTGCTTTACTCGATCACTGATGTACGTCATGCATGCTTATATCAGAGTTGGACCAAAGGGGGCGCTGCAGGAGCTGAACTGAACACAGTCATATTGACAGTTTATACGGAAGTTTTTTGTATAATTTTAGTTTTATATAATTTATTATGACGGTTTCAATGGGGAAAAAAAACAGGTTTAGCTTGTGATTTTTCTTGGGAAAAGATCAATGATCTAGACCTGTTGTTGCCCACACACTACATAAAATACATCATTGGCTTCTGACGTATGATTTATAATATAGGGACGTTATTCTTTGGCTGCGGTGTGACGTTTTACGCCTTGTTGCGGTTTCAAAAGGGGTCTCGAACATCATCTCTGTTTAAGGATGTTTAAACGGGCTTAATAAGCTGCACTGGACTACAGACACTCATACACATGCACCCTTCTGAACTGCCCTTTATCTGAGTCTGATCTCTGAACTGCCCTTTAGAGTGGGAAGTGTGAACGGTTTCACTGCCCTGGAACAGAGAAGTGGAGATTAGAAGGTCAGTAAAGAAAACAAAGCACAGGAAAAAACAAATGTAGGATCTGAGGGGTGTGAATGTCCCTGGGAGGTTTAGGTGATGGCGTTAATCTTTGGGAGTTTCCACGGCTTTTATCAGCACAGCTTAATCAGACAGCGCAGGGACGGTCCGGTGACGCGCGTGTGTGTGTGTGTGTGTGTGTGTGTGTGTGTGTGTGGATCAGGTGATGATGGGTCCTTTCTGCCCCAAAGGGATTTTTTTTTTCACTTTTTCTTAAAATAACAAAAGAGTGATTCCTACTTCGGGCCTTTATTGAAGGAGCGGTTCACCAAATATTCAAATTTGCAGTTTTTCTCCCTGAAACTGGGCGACTCGGCACCTCAGCTCTGCATCTCCGTCGTTCTTTCTCTGGTGTGCGGGCGGAGGATTTGGGGCAGATGCTGCACCTTCCTGCGGCTGCTTTGTTTATGGCAATTAGAGAGTGGCTGAAGCCAGACGATTCCAGGAATGTGCGTGGGAGCCGCCAGAGCTGCACTTCATACGATTCATTCTGCTGGAAAACCCAGCGTCTCTTCCTCTTTCTTTACTGTTTTTCCTATTTTTCTCCTTGTTTTTCCCTTTTCTCTCCCTCTCTCTGTGTCTTTCGTTTCTCTCCGTCCGTCTTCTCTTTTCTGTTCTTTGTTTTTTCCCTGAAACTTCTACTTTTTCCTTTTTCCTCTCAATCACTTCCGTATCTCTTTCGTCTTCCCCTTTTATCCGTCTTTCTTTCCTTTCTTTATTCTTTCCCCCCCCCCATTTTTCTCCTCATCTTCTCACTTTTCTTCTTTCACGTTTTTCTCCATTTCTTTCTTCATGCCTCTTTCTCTCTCTGACATTTTCCTTTTTTCTTTTTAAGTCATTTCTGCCCCTCGTTTCTTTTTTCCCTTTTATATATCTCTCCATCTTTCTTTATCTGTCTTTATTTTTCTTTATTTGCTTTCAGTTTTGCAGCACTTCTCTCCGCTCTTCCACTCTTTTCCCTTATTTGGTCGCTCAGTGAGTTTTAATGTCACTGACTACTGACTCAGTGTTACTGCCAGCTGTTATGGAAAGTTTAACCCTGACACGGCATCCCTCCCGACCGCTTCCTCTCAGCCGCAGTATCTGTGTTAACCGCTTTGTGACGGTTTCCTCTTCACCATGACGTTCAGGAGGGACTTCTTATTCATACCTGCAGACGTTCCTCTCAGAGGTGCTTAACTGAGAAATTCTGTTCCGTTCAGCACCAACTCACGAGCTGTAGGCACACGCTGATGTACGTGGCGGTGATTCAGCCGTATGGAATATCGGAGTAATCGATTATAATATTTATTGGGCTTTTTTTTTTTTTTTTTTGGGGACCAACACAAACTTTCGGAAACTTTCCAAGCACCAAGGCCAAGTAAATTTTATTGGCCATGTTCCGGTTCTGGAATTAGTAAATTAGTCATGCACCAAAACGACAATTCGGCCGAAACTGAAACTTGTGTTGTGATAAATTGTCACAGTACGTGTTTCTGAACATGTGTGTGTGAGTGTCGCTGTTGTTGGAACCGAAACCTTTTCTCTCCAGAATGGGAACTTTTACAGGAGAAAACATAGAGTAGTTTTAATGCAAGTCAATGGAACCAGACGTCTTTCCGAGTCATTTTGGGCCGATCATCATGAAAGTTAGACACAAAGGACAACGGGTCCTTTGAAATGATCAAAAACTGAAAAACGACACAAACGGAGATGCGGGGGTTTCTTCCCACAGCAGCGAAACACCGTCTCATCCGTCCTCGTCAGTACAGACGCTGACCGACTGCGTGTTTCGGTACGTTTGATGGGAGGGTCACCGCAGCAGCAGGGGTTCTTATTTACGTCAGATTTTAAGTAGATATTTCTTTGATGGAGATGAATACAATGTATTGAGTTAACCCGTTTGTTATTGTGCCAGTAGTGATGTTTTTATATCAAAGGCTCCTTCGTCTCTTTCCACGTCGCGTCACTGATATAGAAGTCGCCTCGTCTTCCTGGTAATCAGAGCAAAAAGGAAAGATCTGAGGTCGTCGTTCATCGTCAGCTGCAGGCGCTGTGCGCTTCCTGCAGATCGTTCGTTCGATCTTGCTCTTTCACGCCCGCTCGGTCTGGTTATTTCAGAAAATGCACGTCAAGCGTACAACACGCTCACAAACCCACAGCTGGCATTTAACTCTGACACCGCAGCCCTTGAGCACGTTAACACGCTATTGATCTCCACGCCTCGCAGACTTTAAAACGCTTCCTTTAGAAAGAAACACAAACTCAAATATCCACCACCTGGACGTTTCTGACCGGTACAGCAGGTGGTTTCTGCAGACAGCTGCTCAGCTTACCGCTTCAAAAACAGTTCACCCCCTCTCCCCCCCCCCCCCCCCCCCCCCCCCCCCCCCCCCTTTTTTTTTTTTGAGAAAACAAGGCCATAAATGTTCACTAAGCCCGTGTTTTGCTCTTCAACGTCGTCGTGTCAGTCTTGGAAAGAAAACATTCTTCTGAAACACTTGGAGGAAGCTGGTGTTCCAGTACTCAGTGAAATGGCTGAGTAAGCTCATTTCATTTCTTGCTCATGCTGTTAATCACGAAAAGCTGAGTCTTCCATGCATTTTGAAGTCGTTTCGAAGCATCTGAACATCGTTAGTTTCAGAATGTGCAGTTTATCCAGGCCGTGTCGTCCGGGTGTTGAAAGTATAACCTTTCTACATTTTCAAGTCATTGTTTTTGTGATGTCACAGAAGCCGCGTTTACATGCACCCGACTGTTCAGCTGACAGCAGAGCGGCACGGAAGTCGTGAGGGAACTGGTGGAGCCTGTTGCATTGAGTTTATCATAAAAGTTGAGATATGGACGATATATGGCCGAGAGCATTAACTGGTCATTTAAAGCTTCATAAGGTAGCGAAGACGAATTCAGGGACACCGCCTTGCGCTTTTATGCATAGAGAGCTGTGGTCCCATGCTGTGGGCACGTAGGCAGCCTAGACTTTAGAGCGAGGCGGCTGTCGACAAGTGACGAGAACATTGCGAACACGTCTCCTCGTCTCCTTACAAACCCAAACGCCACACCTTCTCCTCTGGTTTCTCCCATAAGATTGTAACACGTTTTATTACAGCCTGTTCTGCGTCCTGAGGTTTGAATGGGAAAAGCCCATTGAGCCTCCGAGGGCTCTTATTGAGTGGTTCTGAACGGGTCGGTGTTAAATGCCTTTCTCTTGTTTTCCGTTTGCAGGAGGGGTTCTGCAAGTTCGTGCGCAGAGCTGGACACGTTACCCAGGACTCCTCCATGAAGACGGCGCTGTTCGCCGCCGCGGGGGTCGGGTTAGCTGGACTGACCTTTCTCCTAGTGCGCTGACCCCAACACCTTATTTATTCATAGTCTTATGTGTCTTTTCCTTCTTTGCTTCTTCCTCTTGCTCTCTTTCTCTTTCTTTTGCTTTGTCTTCTGTTCTTTTTTTTCCTCTTTTTTGCCCCTCTTTTCATTCCTTTTTTACTTCCTCGCCTCGCTCTTTTTCATGCTGTGCTCTTGTGTTGCCTCTTTCCTTCTTCCTTGCTGTTTTCCATTCTGATTCAGTTCACAGTGAGTCTCTATGGGACGTTTCCTTACAGAACCAGTTTTCAGACCTAAACTGAATGTTATTTGCACATTTGTACCACCAACATCTCTCTCTCTCTCTCTCTCTCTCTCTCTCTCTCTCTCTCTCTCTCTCTCTCTCTCTCTCTCTCTCTCTCTCTCTCTCTCTCTCTCTCTCTCTCTCTCTCTCTCTCTCTCTCTCTCTCTCTCTCTCTGATTGTAAAATCTTTAACATGGCCTTCTCTACACGTCACGAACGCTTGATAGTGATGATAGTCTTCATATCTGATGGTACATTTTTGTTTTAGAAATGCTTTTAAAGTAGTTGTTCTGTGTTCATTCTCTCGGTTAGTCTAGATAGTGTGGTTTTTTTTTACTCTTAGTTTTTTCGATAAAGGAAACCCACAAAGGAGAAAAACGTGAATGTTTTTCATGCATTGTTGAAGTTCATTGTCCACACGCACAGAATTAATATATTACATTTCTATGAATAAAAATGTAAACAGCAGCCAGAAACATCCCATTACTGTACATTAGTGTGTTGGTTTACATCGACTGTCTCTTCTCTTTTGGGTTCTTGTGTTTGTCTTCAGTTTAAACCGGTAACGGATTTGAAAGGTGCTAAGCTTTTTCCATTCCAAGCCATTCTGTAACTTCCCAATTTCTGACGAGTGACCAATTTAGTGTGTGAAATTTATTTATTTACCCTTTGAAGAACAAATTGTAACTATTTAGGCAGTTTCCCTTGAGTCAATAAAACCTATTTTTGCATTGTTTTATTTATTTAACACTTTAATAAAGAAAATTTGTTAACGCAGTAGAGCTGTTTGGTTGCTTTAACTTGTTTTAATTGCAACACTTGAGTTTCTAGGGTGAAGACATTCTTTGAACCGTGCTGCATAACCCTTATATAAACGTTATTATGCAGTCATAACTTGTCATGACATGTTGTCGTTGCTATTAATCGCCAATGTCAAAATATTTAAGTAGTGCTCTACTGCTTTAATACAGCAGTTAAATAAATACAGTAAGAAATGAATAAACTGGCCGTGAACGCGGCGTTTAATATGTTTTAATGTTCAGTTCCTTCCTCCTAATTAGAGCTCCTTAACGAGCAGCTCGTCAGAGTAACGAGCTCCGCCCACTCGCTGCACAGCCGGCAGTTCGTTCTCCAGCTCCTTACACTAAATTCCCAAACTGTCGTCTCCACTGAGCAGCTTCTCTGTTTTTACTGGGTCAGTTTTCTCGCTCGGTCTGATTTGGTCCGACTCTGAAGTTCAGACACGTCTGGCGAATGGTGTTGGGTTCATTTCTGGCTGATTCCAGGTTGTTCAGCTGTTCTTCTGTCACAGCTGCCAACTGAAAAGCTGCTCAGTGGAGACGACAGTTTGGGAATTTAGTGTCGTCTCGTCTTCAGAGTCGGACCAAATCGGCTGTCGGTCAGATGTGGTCTTAACAGTGTCCGTTTTCTGTTTGTGGCAAAGTAAGAAGTAAAAACGTTTGAGCGTCTCCTACAGCTGTCAGAGTCGTTGCTTAGCAACAGCGTCTCAGCGGAGTGTTGGTGTTAGTGAAAAACTAACCTGTGAGGTGATATCAACACGGTTAGAACACCTCTCGACCAATCAGCTTGCGTGGCTGTCATGATGCTTAAATGATTCTGCAGGTTGATCATATGTGGTTCAACGTAGCACTCAAATGGGTTCTGTTATTATGCTGTCAAGCATGTAACAGTAGAAATACCCTTCACGAAGCGATTGAAGGTCAACCTGATTTTCAGAATGAGCATTCAGAACGAAAGTGTCGTGATCTCTAGCAGTTCTTGCGGGGGAACCTGATGCAATCTAGTCTCTACATATCTCATCAGATGTGGGTTGAAGGGTGATTTACCAGAAGATAACAGTTGCTTTGCATTTAAGGCGGCAGAGTGGTGAGACATTTACCCAGTTAGCCCAACACTTAGAAATAATGGTGTGAAACTGTCACTGGGGTGGTCCCCCTCAAGGGTACATCTCAGTACCTTTAGTCAGTGACCATAATTATACCATAATCCATTAAGATTATATTTTCTAAGCTAAGAAAAGATACAAATACGAACTTTTCACCTGCCAATAGTATTTAGTAGCATTTTCCATTTTCATAGGTAACAGCCAAGTTTACACAAATACAGGGTGGAGGGTTGAGTCAAAAGTCACAGGACACGTTTTATTTTATTTTATTGTTGACTTTTATCTCTGGGGTCATCTCAAACCAATTGTGTATGCTGACAAAACCCACAACAAACACCACCTGCATCGCGGAGGCTTCTGACAGCATTTCTCCAGAGATTCTCATGCGGGTTCATGACGATTGGATCCTGCGCCCTCAGCTCTGTGTTCAGCACCGGGGACAGCACACTGAACACGCCGGATAGCTGCATCACACGCAACGTTCCCAGTTGTTGTTCCGACTGTCTGTGTTGATAACTTTTGAACCACAAGAGACGGATTGCGTCACGATTTCTGAAACAATTCCAGTCTTTTTGATTTGCAACACGACCACCTTCCCATTGGAAAAACTTGCCCTTGATCCAATGTAGCAGCTTTCAAGATGGTGGCCGTGTTCCGGACATAGCCTAAAAGATAGGCCCCCTCACCAGTTACTCGCTGGGCTCTTCAGATCTGTCGGTTTCCCTTTCGTTCCTGAAATAAAACGGTGTCCTGTGACGTTTGACTCGTCCTGTATAGTTGATCAGCTGAGATGTTTAACACTGGCGGTCTGAGGCTCATGTAGAGGCAGATGGCGCTATCACCATACACTTGCCTCAAACTGTGAAAGTCTCTGCTGAAGTAAAAAGCAGACCAGCATCAGTTCCATGCTGGTTTATGCTCTGCTGAGGATGGTCGAACTGGTCACCCAGCATGGTCAAAAGGTTGGACCCCCTTTTGCCTTCAGAACTGCTTTAATTCTTCTTGTCTGACTTTCAACAAGGTGTTGGAAACGTTCCTCAGAGATTCTGGTTGGTTATTTGAGTTCCTGCTGTCTTTCTATCATCTGGAACCAGTCTGCCCGTTCTCCTCTGACCTCTCACATCAACAAGGCATTTTCGTCCACACAACTGACCGCTCACTGGATGTTTCCTCTTTTTCGGACCGTTCTCTGTAAACCCTAGAGATGGTTGAGCGTGAAAATCCCAGCAGATCAGCAGTTTCTGAAATACTCAGACCAGCCCGTCTGGCACCAACAACCACGCCACGTTCAAAGCCCCTTAAATCCCCTTTCTTCCCCGTTCTGATGCTCGGTCTGCACTTCAGCAGGTCGTCTTGACCACCTCTACATGCCTACATGCAGTGAGCTGCGGCCGTGTGATTGGCTGATTAGCTATTTGTGTTAACAGGCAACTGAACAGGGGTACCTAATAAAGTGGACGGTGAGTGTACAGACTAGTGTTTTCACCTGGAATTCAAAGCTGGTTCCTCCTTCCCTCCTTGACCACCTGCTCAGGTTTCACTGAACTTTTACCCACTGAAACCCGACTAGCTTGCTGCGTAAACTGTGCTTCGCTAAACGTGACCCGATTGATGGATCGCTTTACGGCGTGGATCGCCGAGCGCAAACTATCGTGTGGCGTTCTGGCAAACACTCCAGGGTACCTGATCTTTCAGGAACAAAAAATGGAACAGAAGACAAATGTGCTGCGGATGAGTTGAGGCTAGTCCTAACACACTATCTTGTAGGCTGTTTGGAGGGACTGTGTTCGTTTCCATCGTCCATTCGATTCTCCTACTCTAGAACCTTTGATCATGGCCTTAGTCCTGTGTAGGCTGTTGATGAAAGTGTGTAGGTCTGGTGCACATCAGAGGAGGCCTTCAATCAAAACCAGAACCATATTAGTAATATAAGTAAAATGCCTTGAACACTTTTGCCCAATGCCTTTCATTGTCATGGACAGCAGCACTAAATCTGCTTTGAGGGCAGCTGTGTAGGTTAGTGACCTACTGACATTTTCTACACTCTAGCAGTTTGCCAATCAGCAAAGATCAACTAAAAACGATGGTTCTTCTGGGGTTCCTCAGTTCTTTAGCATTGGTATTAATTCTATATAGAACCAATTCATGCTTACACATGGGTTACGAGGAGTCCGGCCTCAGTCAGACCCGGGTTACGAGGAGTCCGGAGTACGATTGGTTAGTGTTACTGCTACTGAGAGCTGATTGGTTAGTGTTACTGCTACTGAGAGCTGATTGGTTAGCGTTACTGCTACTGAGAGCTGATTGGTTAGTGTTTCTGCTACTGAGAGCTGATTGGTTAGAGTTACTGCTACTGAGAGCTGATTGGTTAGAGTTACTGCTACTGAGAGCTGATTGGTTAGTGTTACTGCTACTGAGAGCTGATTGGTTAGAGTTACTGCTACTGAGAGCTGATTGGTTGGCGTTACTGCTACTGAGAGCTGATTGGTTAATGTTACTGCTACTGAGAGCTGATTGGTTAGTGTTACTGCTACTGAGAGCTGATTGGTTAGTGTTACTGCTACTGAGAGCTGATTGGTTAGTGTTACTGCTACTGAGAGCTGATTGGTTAGTGTTACTGCTACTGAGAGCTGATTGGTTAGTGTTACTGCTACTGAGAGCTGATTGGTTAGAGTTACTGCTACTGAGAGCTGATTGGTTAGTGTTACTGCTACTGAGAGCTGATTGGTTAGTGTTACTGCTACTGAGAGCTGATTGGTTAGAGTTACTGCTACTGAGAGCTGATTGGTTAGTGTTACTGCTACTGAGAGCTGATTGGTTAGCGTTACTGCTACTGAGAGCTGATTGGTTAGCGTTACTGCTACTGAGAGCTGATTGGTTAGTGTTACTGCTACTGAGAGCTGATTGGTTAGTGTTACTGCTACTGAGAGCTGATTGGTTAGAGTTACTGCTACTGAGAGCTGATTGGTTAGCGTTACTGCTACTGAGAGCTGATTGGTTAGCGTTACTGCTACTGAGAGCTGATTGGTTAGAGTTACTGCTACTGAGAGCTGATTGGTTAGAGTTACTGCTACTGAGAGCTGATTGGTTAGCGTTACTGCTACTGAGAGCTGATTGGTTAGAGTTACTGCTACTGAGAGCTGATTGGTTAGTGTTACTGCTACTGAGAGCTGATTGGTTAGTGTTACTGCTACTGAGAGCTGATTGGTTAGTGTTACTGCTACTGAGAGCTGATTGGTTAGAGTTACTGCTACTGAGAGCTGATTGGTTAGCGTTACTGCTACTGAGAGCTGATTGGTTAGCGTTACTGCTACTGAGAGCTGATTGGTTAGAGTTACTGCTACTGAGAGCTGATTGGTTAGAGTTACTGCTACTGAGAGCTGATTGGTTAGTGTTACTGCTACTGAGAGCTGATTGGTTAGTGTTTCTGCTACTGAGAGCTGATTGGTTAGTGTTACTGCTACTGAGAGCTGATTGGTTAGTGTTTCTGCTACTGAGAGCTGATTGGTTAGCGTTACTGCTACTGAGAGCTGATGTCTTAGCATTACTGCTGAAACAGATGACGTGTATCTCAGCCCCTCTTCATAGCCTTATAACTCCGGATGTGAGTCATATATGATCTTGTGATAGGATGGAATGGAAAGGGCGGCTCTACAGATTCAGGAAGTGGTTGAACCGGATTTCTGAGCTGGATTATCACAAAGATACAGACACAGATATAGAAACAGAGAATTTGATGTGCAGGCGCGATTGTGGACCCAGAGGGTTAAACCTAGCAGATCAATGGAAGTTGTGTACAAAATTGTGTTCTGTAGAGCATGTGTTCAAACTTTTCTATACATCTGCATGTTTTCCTAACTCTGCAGATGAGAGGAAGACGGAACAGCGAGTCAGCTGAGGAATGACTCCACTGCCTGGACTGTCATTCATTACTCAGCAGGAGCTCTTATCGTCAGCAGTGGTTGAGAGTATCACACGCTGGTGTTTTGCATGGATAGACAGATTTAGTCGCTGGTTTGCATGAGCTCTTCCGTTTTCCTGACTGATTCCAGATCTCCTGCGGGTGAAAGGTCATGTGAGAGTTGCGTTCATTACAGATGGAGGCCTTTGAGAGCAGCTCTGCTGACCGCCCCATAAACTCTCAGACCTTTAACCGTCCTACTGTGTTCCTCACTGGCCCTCTGTGGCTGACCAGAGCAAAGGAGTTTTCTAAACAAGATCTTCTCCTGATCTCACATACACTATACACATGCATTTGAACTTGAGTGACATCCCATTCTTAATACATAGGATTTAATATGATGTCGGCCCACCCTTTGCAGCTATAACAGTCGGTAGAAGCAGTCTGCAGGCCTAGGGGCTCGGCTTTATACACCTGTGGCCACGGAAGTGACTGGAACACCTGGATTCGATGATCTGGATGGGCGAGTGAAAACTCTCCCTCTCTTTTTTCTTTTGTCTCTCCCTCATTTTCTTCAACTCACTGTCTATTTTTTCTCTGTCTCACTCTCTCTATCTCTACTCCCTCTCTTTCCTCTCCCTCTTTGTGCCTCCCAATTCCTTCTCTTTCCCACTCTTTTTCTTTTTCTTTCTCCCTTGTTGTTTTATTCCCTCCTTTTGGTTCTCCTTTCCTTTTTCCTTTTTTCTCTCTCTGTCTTTCTGTCCTCTTCTTTCCCTCTGTTTCCCTCACACTTCCCACTTCTCACTCTTTTTTTCTTTTTTCTCTCCATCTTTTTTTCCTAAAGTTGCTGTTCTCTCTCTCTCTCTCTCTCTCTCTCTCTCTCTCTCTCTCTCTCTCTCTCTCTCTCTCTCTGTCTCTCTCTCTCTTTCTCTGTCTCTGTCTCTCTCTCTGTCTCTGTCTCTCTCTCTCTCTCTCTGTCTCTCTCTCTCTTTCTCTGTCTCTGTCTCTCTCTCTCTCTCTGTCTCTGTCTCTCTCTCTCTCTGTCTCTCTCTCTGTCTCTCTCTCTCTCTCTGTCTCTCTCTCTCCTCTCTCTCTGTCTCTGTCTCTCTCTCTCTCTTTCTCTCTCTCTCCTCCCCCCCCCTCTCTCTGTCTCTCTCTCTCTCTCTCTCTCTGTCTCTCTCTCTGTCTCTCTCTCTCTCTCTGTCTCTCTCTCTCTTGTCCCCCCTTTTCTCCTTTTTCTTCTTTCTCAGTGTCTCCCTTCCCTCTTGCTTTTTCTCTCTTTTTTCCTTTCTCTTTTTTCTCTCCCTCTTTTTTACTCTTTTTGCTCTCTCTATTCCTCTTTTTGTCTCTATATTATCTCTCATTTCTTATCCTCTCGCCTCAGAGACTGAGAGACTGAGTCCTTCCTGTGTGTCTGTAGTTTTAACACATTCCAGGCTCTTATGTTTCCAGTGTCGTTTGCAGTTTTATGCTCTGCGTGTTGCTCTCAAACCGCAGCCTGTCTGTTCCTGTCGGTCTGCAGCTGTGGCTGAGGCTGCGGCTGAGGCTGAGGCTGAGGCTGAGGCTGCTCCTGCCTCCGTGCAGTCGGCGTGCGGTGCTTTCCCCAGCGCTGCAGAATACGAGAATTTTTTTCTGCCTTCATAGAAATGATTTGATGACTCAGATGTCACGCTGTATAAGAATTATGGTGCTGCGTACGGCTGGTTGTCTGTTCGGAAGACGTCCTCGGAGCCCGCGCCACCTGCAGTGCAGTCTAAGACATCACTTAGCTTTTGTCTCTGGATGTACAGGCTGGTAGCGACCACTCAGCTCAGGCCTGAGATTCAGATCCATAGTCGTTATCTTTCCTTTTGGGTTTCAAACTGATCGCTGTAACTTCTAGGAATGTCTTCTGGCTGTGGTACAAAATGCAAAATACTCCAAACGCGATTAAAAAGCAATATTCAAACATCAAGAGTATCAAAATAACACATATTACATGTATTTTTAAAGTGCAAAATACAGGTCTGTAGTGCAGAAGGGGTTTCAGAACTGCCAGGCTTATGGCTGTAATGGGGCTTTAGAACTAACAGGTCTATGGTGCTGAAGGGTTTATGGAACTAGCAGGTCTATGGTGCTGAAGGGTTTATGGAACTAGCAGGTCTATGGTGCTGAAGGGTTTATGGAACTAGCAGGTCTATGGTGCTGAAGGGTTTATGGAACTAGCAGGTCTATGGTGCTGAAGGGTTTATGGAACTAGCAGGTCTATGGTGCTGAAGGGTTTATGGAACTAGCAGGTCTATGGTGCTGAAGGGTTTATGGAACTAGCAGGTCTATGGTGCTGAAGGGTTTATGGAACTAACAGGTCTATGGTTCTAACGGGTTTATGAAACTAACAGGTCTATGGCACTAAAGGGGGGCAAGAAATTTACCGTTGTATAGTGAACTAACAGGTCTATGGTTCTAAGTAGACTATGGAACTTGAGTCTTTGGTGTTAAAGGGGCTATAGACCTAACAGGTCTATGGTGATAACACAGCTATGGAACTAACCATATAGCAATATGGAGCTAACAGATATGTGGTGCTCAAGGGGCTGTGTACAGGAGATGTATTGGGCTAATAACACTAAGAAAAGAGTGAGAAAATGCATCTCTCATCCTTTTTTACTTTTCTGAGAATTCTTCACGGTAAAGTTGCTGATCTGTGTGCTGTCACGGAGCCTGGCAGAGGCGTCACAGTGGTTACTTGCCACAGCGCAGCTGAAAATGCTAACTAACTCTACTTTACAGTACTCGTATCATGACTCCTCTCTCGGGTCCTGTAAGTCTTTCTCGCTTTCTGGGAGTTTTCCTGCCACTGTGATCCTCAGTGACACCTCTTAGCGGGCTGGACCTGCAGCTTTGAGACAGTGGATGTTGTGGAAAGTAAACAGACTAATAAAACTGAACTTAATTGATGTTAACACAGCTCCGCTGACTCCAACAGTAGGTTTTTTACACCACTAAATGCCAGCACTCCTAAAATGCTCCTGTCAATCTGCTGAGGAAAAAGCAGGCTATAAATGCCCAAGGAAAGAATGTAGACTCTCAACAGCAGGAAGCACTGCAGATATGACTGACCGCCACAAAGTCCCTGAGGTTTAATAATAGAAGGAGAAACCCTGGGAGAGTTTGCTGGAACAATGTGTCCTCGGGCCTACACGGCCTTATCAGGCCCTGGTGTTGGGCCTCTGGGTGCGGCTCCGTTCATCCTGCATCACTGAGGTATTTCTGTAAAGGAAGACGCCCCTTTATTTGGTTCCCATGAGAAATTTCTAGAATTCACCTGTGGTGATGTGGAAAGAAAACAGTGCTGTAAGCAGAAAGCTTTGGGAACAGAAGACAGAAAAGCCACTGTGTAGAGCTTTAATTAGGCCTGAATGTCTGATACAGCCGGAGAACAATCAACTGTAGCCCAACAAAGTTCTGCCTGAACCGACTGTAGCTCAACAAAATTCAGTCTGAACCGACTGTAGCCCAACAAAATTCAGTCTGAACCGACTGTAGCCCAACAAAATTCAGTCTGAACCGACTGTAGCTCAACAAAATTCAGTCTGAACCGACTGTAGCTCAACAAAATTCAGTCTGAACCGACTGTAGCCCAACAAAATTCAGTCTGAACCGACTGTAGCCCAATAAAATTCAGTCTGAACCGACTGTAGCCCACAAAATTCTGTCTGAACCGACTGTAGCCCAACAAAATTCAGTCTGAACCGACTGAAACCCAACAAAATTCAGTCTGAACCGACTGTAGCCCAATAAAATTCAGTCTGAACCGACTGAAACCCAACAAAATTCAGTCTGAACCGACTGTAGCCCAACAAAATTCAGTCTGAACCGACTGTAGCCCAACAAAATTCTGTCTGAACCGACTGAAACCCAACAAAATTCAGTCTGAACCGACTGTAGCCCACAAAATTCTGCCTGAACCGACTGAAACCCAACAAAATTCAGTCTGAACCGACTGTAGCCCAACAAAATTCAGTCTGAACCGACTGAAACCCAACAAAATTCAGTCTGAACCGACTGTAGCCCAACAAAATTCTGTCTGAACCGACTGTAGCCCAACAAAATTCAGTCTGAACCGACTGTAGCCCAATAAAATTCAGTCTGAACCGACTGTAGCCCACAAAATTCTGTCTGAACCGACTGTAGCCCAACAAAATTCAGTCTGAACCGACTGAAACCCAACAAAATTCAGTCTGAACCGACTGTAGCCCAATAAAATTCAGTCTGAACCGACTGAAACCCAACAAAATTCAGTCTGAACCGACTGTAGCCCAACAAAATTCAGTCTGAACCGACTGTAGCCCAACAAAATTCTGTCTGAACCGACTGAAACCCAACAAAATTCAGTCTGAACCGACTGTAGCCCACAAAATTCTGCCTGAACCGACTGAAACCCAACAAAATTCAGTCTGAACCGACTGTAGCCCAACAAAATTCAGTCTGAACCGACTGAAACCCAACAAAATTCAGTCTGAACCGACTGTAGCCCAACAAAATTCTGTCTGAACCGACTGTAGCCCAACAAAGTTCTGTCTGAACCGACTGTAGCCCAACAAAATTCTGTCTGAACCGACTGTAGCCCAACAAAGTTCTGTCTGAACCGACTGAAACCCAACAAAATTCAGTCTGAACCGACTGTAGCCCAACAAAATTCTGTCTGAACCGACTGTAGCCCAACAAAGTTCTGTCTGAACCGACTGTAGCCCAACAAAATTCAGTCTGAACCGACTGTAGCCCAACAAAATTCTGTCTGAACCGACTGTAGCCCACAAAATTCTGCCTGAACCGACTGAAACCCAACAAAATTCAGTCTGAACCGACTGTAGCCCAATAAAATTCAGTCTGAACCGACTGAAACCCAACAAAATTCTGTCTGAACCGACTGAAACCCAACAAAATTCAGTCTGAACCGACTGTAGCCCACAAAATTCTGTCTGAACCGTCTGTAGCCCACAAAATTCTGTCTGAACCGACTGAAACCCAACAAAATTCAGTCTGAACCGACTGAAACCCAACAAAATTCAGTCTGAACCGACTGAAACCCAACAAAATTCAGTCTGAACCGACTGAAACCCAACAAAATTCTGTCTGAACCGACTGTAGCCCACAAAATTCTGCCTGAACCGACTGAAACCCAACAAAATTCAGTCTGAACCGACTGTAGCCCAATAAAATTCAGTCTGAACCGACTGAAACCCAACAAAATTCTGTCTGAACCGACTGAAACCCAACAAAATTCAGTCTGAACCGACTGTAGCCCACAAAATTCTGTCTGAACCGTCTGTAGCCCACAAAATTCTGTCTGAACCGACTGAAACCCAACAAAATTCAGTCTGAACCGACTGTAGCCCAACAAAATTCAGTCTGAACCGACTGAAACCCAACAAAATTCTGTCTGAACCGACTGTAGCCCAACAAAATTCTGTCTGAACCGACTGAAACCCAACAAAATTCTGTCTGAACCGACTGAAACCCAACAAAATTCAGTCTGAACCGTCTGTAGCCCACAAAATTCAGTCTGAACCGACTGAAACCCAACAAAATTCTGTCTGAACCGACTGAAACCCAACAAAATTCAGTCTGAACCGACTGTAGCCCAACAAAATTCAGTCTGAACCGACTGAAACCCAACAAAATTCTGTCTGAACCGACTGTAGCCCACAAAATTCTGCCTGAACCGACTGAAACCCAACAAAATTCAGTCTGAACCGACTGTAGCCCAATAAAATTCAGTCTGAACCGACTGAAACCCAACAAAATTCTGTCTGAGCCGACTGAAACCCAACAAAATTCAGTCTGAACCGACTGTAGCCCACAAAATTCTGTCTGAACCGTCTGTAGCCCACAAAATTCTGTCTGAACCGACTGAAACCCAACAAAATTCAGTCTGAACCGACTGTAGCCCAACAAAATTCAGTCTGAACCGACTGAAACCCAACAAAATTCTGTCTGAACCGACTGTAGCCCAACAAAATTCTGTCTGAACCGACTGAAACCCAACAAAATTCTGTCTGAACCGACTGAAACCCAACAAAATTCAGTCTGAACCGTCTGTAGCACACAAAATTCAGTCTGAACCGACTGTAGCCCAACAAAATTCTGTCTGAACCGACTGTAGCCCACAAAATTCTGTCTGAACCGACTGAAACCCAAAAAAATTTGGTCTGAACCGACTGTAGCTCAACAAAATTCTGTCTGAACCGACTGTAGCCCACAAAATTCTGTCTGAACCGACTGAAACCCAAAAAAATTCGGTCTGAACCGACTGTAGCCCACAAAATTCTGTCTGAACCGACTGTAGCCCACAAAATTCTGTCTGAACCGACTGAAACCCAAAAAAATTCTGCCTGAACTCGACTGTAGCCCACAAAATTCTGTCTGAACCGACTGTAGCCCACAAAATTCAGTCTGAACCGACTGTAGCCCAACAAAATTCAGTCTGAACCGACTGTAGCCCACAAAATTCTGCCTGAACCGACTGTAATCTGGAAATTTCTGTCTGAACCGACTGTAATCTGGAAATTTCTGTCTGAAATCAACAGTAGAATGAAAAAATCGTCCGGCTACAGTGAGATCACGGCAGAATTTTGTTGGGCTACAGTCGAGTTTACAAACTTCAAACAGAATTTGCCTGAACTTCAGGCCTACAAATCCCTGTCCAGCTGTTACCAGTTCACTGATAGTAAATGATCTCACATTTTCACGGATATACAGAGTGGAATTTCAGTATTTGTGTCACCTGCGATTCAGTGACGTGGGGAACTGTGGAACTGTGCAGTAACTTCTGCAGCTCAAGCACACCTGATCTGGCTTAGGAAGCACTTGAAAATTACTCAGTTGTACTGCGGTAACCATGGAAACCCCATCCAGTCCTAATCCTATATCTATACCTATGTTTGACATCCACTGACTTGTGTGAAGGATCTCCAGCTGCTCTGGCCTGTTACAGCTTTTCCAGTGTAGGTCTGCTGTTAAATATTAACCACTAGTGACAACAGCCGTGTGTGTGTGTGTGTGTGTGTGTCTGGGACATTCAGTACCACCTACAGCTGCTCTCAGTGCTTGTGAGAGAAGGTGCTGTGAGTAGCGTGTCGTGTTGCTTTAGGCCCTGCCCTCTCTTGACCTTTGTGTCAGTCAAGCGTTTTCTAAGGACAGTGATATTAATGTGGTGTGATTGATCCTGACAGGCTGATTCTGATCTCTGCTGTTCATTTAGGAGAGTGGCAGGTGGAGCTGCGTGCCAGGTCTGAGGGACATCTGACAGCAGGTAAGTGGTACAAGCAGTTGCTTAGGGCTTCTGAACCACCAAAGGGCCCCGAATATGTAGAACAAGTAGAAAAACAGATATTTAACAGAGAAGAGGCCTCATACACTCAATATATCATACTTACCTTTCAGGATCCAGTGAGTCTCTCCCTCCCTTCATTCCAGCTTCCGTTCTTCTCAGGAGCCTCACACTCAGCTCCTCAGAGAACCTGGAGACACGCCTCCAAAGCTCAGACTGAGAAGCTGGTTGATGATTTTCTGAAGTAATCAAACCCATTCAGTGGTGCTGAGGTCTGGACTCTGGGGTGGTCAGCCCATCGTCCAGCTTCTTTGTCTGATGTGTCCGTCTCCTTTTCTCAGTGAGGTTCTTCTTGATCAGCTACACGTCCTTTCAGACCCACAGTGCTGAGTGGTCTCCTCACAGTGGACGGGTGGGCAGAAACACCCCCCGTGTTGAGGGATTATAGAGGGTGTTCATGCCCTGTTCTGACCCTCAGTGCTGGGTATTGGTCTAAACTCTGACCTCAATCCCATCATTGTTATTAAAAACAACAGATGCTGCTATAAACGAAGCCGCTGCTCTGATATTTCAGCTTCACACTCTCAGCAGCCGCCACCCTCCACTGTACCTCTCTCCTTTCTCTCTGGCTGTCTGTCTCTCCTTTCTCTCTGGCTGTCTGTCTCTCCTTTCTGTCTGTCTCTCCTTTCTGTCTGTCTGTCTCTCCTTTTTGTCTGTCTGTCTGTCTGTCTTTCATTCTTTCTGTCTGTCTTTCTTTCTGTCTTCCTTTCTGTCTTTCTTTCTCTGTCTTTCATTCTTTCTGTCTGTCTTTCTTTCTGTCTTCCTTTCTGTCTGTCTTTCTGTCTGTCTTCCTTTCTGTCTGTCTGTCTTTCTGTCTGTCTTTCTTTCTGTCGGTCTTTGTTTCTTTCTGTCTTTCTTTCTTTCTGTCTGTCTTTCTGTCTGTCTTTCTTTCTGTCTGTCTTTCTTTCTTTCTGTTTTTCTTTCTCTCTGTCTTTCTTTCTTTATATATTTCTGTATTTCTTTCTTTCTTTCTTTCTTTCTTTCTTTCGGTCTTTCTTTTTGTCTGTCTGTCTTTCTGTCTTTGTTTCTTTCTGTCTGTCTTCCTTTCTGTCTGTCTTTCTTTCTCTCTGTCTTTCTGTCTGTCTTTCTTTCTCTCTGTCTTTCTTTCTTTTTCTTTCTTTTGGTCTTTCTTTCTTTCTTTTCTTCTTTTCTGTTTGTTTTGTTTGGTTCTGTTTGTGGACTGACAGTGAATGTGGTTTGTTTTGAAAAGCACTGGACTGGACTGGATATTTTGACTTTTTAGATTTTTTGTGTCGATATTTAGAAACATACATTTTACTTCTGATCCTGTGTTTTTATTCATTCATTCATTTATTTATTTATTTATCCCAAAGCTTAAAGTGAACAGCTCCTGTCTCACCTTTAAAAAGTCAAATAAACATGACCGCTGTGACCCACAGGCGGGAATACTCCTCCAGAGAGAGAGTGGCTTTCTGTTGTGGAGGTTAAGGTCAGCCTGAGGGTCAGACTCTGTCCTTGTAAATACACCAACCCCGACTGTGTGGGTGTGAGAGAGAAAGTGAGCTCCTGCACAAGTAGGTAATGGTGCAATGGAACAAGCCGACCTTTGGCCTCTTGATCCCTGCATGTGGCCATCAGCTGTTCTGTTTGTCCAGCGTTTCCAGGCTGAGTGGAAAGAGTCTGATAACAGCCTACGCGTCTGCCGGACGTCACGAAAGGTGGAAAACAGAAGAAAAACAAAGACTCTGTCTGTAGCCGTGGCAAGGCTAGCGCTAATGTTAGCCGTAGCATGGTAGCGTTAATGGTGAGTTAGCTCGCTGTCAGCTAAAGTAAAGCTGGAGCCTAAGTAGCATTAGCAAGGTAGCTAACGTCTAAATAAAATATGAGAGTGATTTAAAGTCTCACGGCTTGACGCTTGGGGGCAGTCGTGGGCTGGAGGTTAGGGAACCAACCCTGTGACCGGAAGGTCGCCGGTTCGATCCCCAGAGCCGACAGTCCATGACTGAGGTGTCCTTGAGCAAGACGCCTGACCCCCAACTGCTCCCCAGGCGCCGTGGATAGGGCTGCCCACCGCTCCGGGCAAGTGTGCTCACTGCCCCCTAGTGTGTGTGTGTATTCACTGGTGTGTATGTGGTGTTTCACTGCACGGATGGGTTAAATGCGGAGGGGAAAGTTCCCAGATGTGGGACTAATAAGGGTCACTTAGTCCTAGTCTAACGTCACCCTGGAACTTGTGAGAGAGAAGGACGAGGAAAAGTGTGGGATGAAAATATGAGGTCATCTTCTGCGTTTGACCCAGATAGTGACCTTGCGCCCACTATAGGGTCCCTGTGTGAGAGAGGGAGATAAAGAACAGAAGAACGAAGCATAAAAACAGCACAAAGATGATGTGTGTCACACTGAGCCGAGCGAATTAGTGAAATCATTTCCTCCGTTGTTGTGGTGTCAGTCCACTTGTGATGTATTTCCTGTTGTGTTTGTTTCGGGCCGACGCGCTTCAAAACATCTGGCCTCCGTAAAAACATCCAGGAAATCTAACTGTCTTTATTAAGCTGTTTTTCTGACGGATTTTGGAGAGATTATAGTGAAGGGTGGGGGGGGCGGTTTGAGATTGCCAGGTTTTAGTGAAATGAGCCCCCCCCACCCCCCACCACACCCCCCCATTATTACAGAGCAGCTGCGCATGAGGCATAAAATCAGGCTGAAGTTCCTCCTGGTAAGCAGATTGTTGGTGAGTCGGGACGCGCCAGGCTGGCAGCCTGTTTTTGAGGGGCTGTTAGAGTCAGCAGTCCTTTGGGGTGAGCGGGTCAGAAGGATGGTTTTGGGTTTGGATTCTGGGAAAGAAGCAGGAAAGAGGCGGAACGGGGGGGGTGGGGCGGGGGGGGGGGGGTGTCCCGGATAATCGAGCCTCCGAAACCCACCATTACAAACAAGCTCGAGCACGAAATCCATTACATCACTCATAACAACTGCTGATAGTAATCAGAACAAGCACAGTCTGACTTCACCGCTTGGAAATCTGCACTGAGCTGCTCAGAACTGGACACAGTAAATAAACAAAGAGAAAACATCAAGCATAATGATGATAAATAACAATAAATAAGAAATAGTAAAAATAAGATATTTTATGCGGTGAGCGACGATACGTAGCACGCACTACTGTAACGTTTTCAGAGCTTGGACTTATTTTTATTAAGATTTTAAAGGGCCCATATGCAACATTTTTTCTGTTTGATTTTTTTCCATGATATTCACTTTTATTCATCGAAAACAATCATAATTCATTTTTACATAACCATTTTCCAACCTTTCCTTATCTTTAAGAAATAAAAGTTTTTTTGTTTTTTTTTACCGTGCCTTTCAGTCTGACATATGTAAATGAGCTTTGTTCTGATTGGCTGCTCGCATTCAAACTAACAGGCTGAAATGCTCCTTATATCTTCAGTGTAGTTGGAGTCGGAGCTAAACTGCTGCAGGCTGAAACGGTGGATGTATATGTAAATGAGCTGGTTCTTGTGACATCACAAAAAATAATGATTTCAAAATGAGCTCGGGCTTGGTTTCCACTTACGGTCTGTGTGGGCATGAGAGTCTGTTTTAAAACGTTAACAGTGTTTACATGCTGCATCACATAGACTTTACAAGTGAGACGACTTTTTATTAAGTAAACTCAACATTTACACTTTACAGGATGGTTAATAATAACAATAAATCTAAAAAAATTAATAACAGCAGGGTCTGGGTTCGATTCCCTGGCCAGGCAACCAGGGTTCAACAGGTGTGCATGTTCTCCCCGTGTCTGCATGGGTTTCATCCCACAGTCCAAGTCAGGCCAGCTGGACAGGCTAAATTGCCCCTCGGTGTGAGTGTTAGTGTGTGTGGATGTGAATGTCTGTCTGCCTGCCCTGTGCTGGACCGGCACCCTGTCCAGGGTGTATCCTGCTTTCCGCCCCGTGACTGCTGGGATGAGCTCCAGTGGCCCTCAGACAGAGATTTCTCCAGATTCTCTGAGTCTTTAATGATGTTCTGCACCGTAGACGATGAAAAGCAGAAGCTCTTTGCTGTTTTATGTTGAGGAACGTTCTTCTTGAGTTGTTGCTCTATTTGATGGTCCAGTCTTTCACAGAGTGGTGACCCCTCCTCCTCTTTACTTCTTAAAGACTCCGCCTCTCTGAGATGCTCTTTATACCCAGTCATGTTCCTGACCTGCTGTCAATCAACCAGCAGGTGTTTTTTAGCATTACACAACTTTACCAGCCTTTTGTTCCCCCGTCCCAACTTTTTAGGAACATGTTGTTGGCATCAAATTCAAAATGGGCAAATATTTTTTTCTAAAAACAATCAAATTTCTCAGTTTCAACTTTAGATTTGTTGTCTTTATACTATTTTGATGAAATGATTTGCGTATTGTTGCATTTTGTTTTCTTTTTATACTCTTTGCATTTCCCGAATTTTGGTTGTAATTTTAAGGTTGGTTGATTTTCTAATTACATATTGGAAAAAAATAAACAAACTAAAAAGCGTGCCATAACTTTAGCACAGGCCACATTTCATGTTCGATTTTTTTCTCCAGTAAGATAAATTCAGTAAATAATCTGGAATAATCCACGGTGTCTCTGTAGGGGATGAGTTCACTTATTTACACTTGGAATTTCAAATAAATGTAAATGTTTTTTCCAAAATCCAAAATTAATGTTAATGCCTGTTTTGCGCTCCAACAGCTTTCACATACTTTTATTTTGTATGTATTAACCTTATTGTTCCTGAAGTCCATGGTGGTCTTCTGTCCCACGTTTTGGAAAGATTTAAGATTAAGATTAAGTGACCCTTATTAATCCCACAACGGGGAAATTCCACCTCCGCATTTAACCCATCAGTGCAGTGAAACACCACATACACACTAGTGAACACACACACTAGGGGGCAGTGAGCGCACTTGCCCGGAGCGGTGGGCAGCCCTATCCACGGCACCCGGGGAGCAGTTGGGGGTTAGGTGTCTTGCTCAAGGACACCTCAGTCATGGATTGTCGGCTCTGGGGATCGAACCGGCAACCTTCCGGTGACAGGGCCAGTTCCCTGACCTCCAGCAGACGAGTGAAGAGTTTCCATTCGGGCTGGAAAAGTCGAACAGCTGACGGGGGATGAAGAGTCAAAGGTCGGTTTAGAAAAGGACATCTGGATAAGAAGATGACCCCCAAAATCAGCAGGAGAAAGTGGGACCCTCTCTTTACCCCTCTGGAGAAATGAGAATGAGAATAAACAGCAGGTATGAAGTGAGACGAGCGGCGTCAGTGCTGAGTCTGAGTGGCGGCTCTGTTGTGGCTGCAGTGCTGATGTCGTCTCCAGTGACTCAAACTAGAACAATGAGAACAACAGCTGCTCTCATTCCGTCACATCAAACTGAAACTGCCTGCGGGACAAACCACTGCTGCACGTCCACAGTTTACATGAAAAGAAATAAATAAAATCTGGATTAAAAATATATGACATTATACATAAATATACATCTGACCACAAGGTAGCGCTGAGTTAATAAGCAAAGTCAGCTCTCAGTTCAGAGAATTTCTTTTCATCATTTCAGTTTAATTTCACTTGTTCTCTCACTGCTTGTTGTTTTTCTGCTGTAACGCGTTGGTAAAAGCCTCTGGATCGCGCAGCGGATCAGCCGTGTTAGAGCAGGGTAATCTGGGACTTATACACACAGGCGCTAATCTTTGCACTAATCAGGCTCTGTAGGGCTGCAACGTACAAAGTTGTGGAACAAAGTGAGCAGAAAGCCCTGAAAGTACATCATGTTTTCAGTCTAGACACGCCCAGCACGTCATGGCATTCAGAGAGGACCAGCGTAACCGTGGAAACGAGAGTAACCACAGAAACTGATGCAGTGAAATAATGAAAATGTGTGTTTTGTAGCCATGGAAATGGATATAGTAGACCTATGACCATAGATGTAGTGTTACCACGGAAATGAATATTATGTTGCCATGGAAATTATTGTAGAATGACCATGAAAATAGGTGTAGCTTAACCATGGTAGTGGGTGTAGAATAAGCATGGAAATGAGTGTAATCATGGAAATGGGTGTAGTATAGCCATGGAAATCAGTGTGGTGTAACCATGGAAATAGATGTAGCACAACCTTGGAAACAGGTGTAGTGTAACCATGGAAATAGGTGAAGCATAAATATGGAAAAGGGTGTAAAATAAGCATGGAAATGGGTGTAGAGTAACCATGGGAATGACTATAGGGTAACCATGGAAATGGGCGTAGAGTAACCATGGGAATGACTATAGGGTAACCATGGGAATGACTTTAGGGTAACCATGGAAATGGGCGTAGAGTGACCATGGGAATGACCATAGGGTAACCATGGAAATGGGTGTAGAGTAACCATGGGAATGACTATAGGGTAACCATGGGAATGACTTTAGGGTAACCATGGAAATGGGCGTAGAGTAACCATGGGAATGACTATAGGGTAACCATGGAAATGGGTGTAGAGTAACCATGGGAATGACTATAATGTAACCATGGAAATGGGTGTAAAATAAGCATGGAAATGAGTGTAGAGTAACCATGGGAATGACTATAGGGTAACCATGGAAATGGGCGTAGAGTAACTATGGAAATAGGTGAAGCATAAATATGGAAAAGGGTGTAAAATAAGCATGGAAATGAGTGTAGAGTAACCATGGGAATGACCATAGGGTAACCATGGAAATGGGCGTAGAGTAACTATTAGTGTAGCCTGAGTAGATCAGATGAATTAGGTTATGTTTTGATTGTATTTCTAGGATCAGAATTGGGAAAGATGAGCAGTGTTTACACACTTCTTACTCAAGCTGCGTTCAGATAAATGTTGGGGGGCGCGCGTCCCCCCGTCTCCAGTGGAATCCATGGCTGTGCTCATGTCTGGACTGAGACAGAAGCAAGACGGTTCACAGCAGCCCGTTACGTCTGCAGTTTGATGTGGTGGTATCAGTGCGCTGTCTGATCTGAGGGCTGTTTTACATACTGTGATAGGAGGAGAGGCTGAACGACCAGACAGTGTGTGTAGATTATGATCACTGAAGGAACTTCTGGGACGAGCGCTGTGATCTCTCTGGGGGAGATGAGTGATAGTGTGTACCCTGTTACTCATCAGCCTTTATCTTCAGAAGGCAGTGTGTGTGTGTCCTTCATCTCTTTGGGACCGGACTGTCTCTGACCCTTCCCGTCACTCTCTGTCCGTCTCCACTGATGTGGAACACACAGAATGAACCCTTCTGACAAAATGATCTGTTTATCTGGGGCAAAACACAATTAGGATGAGTACAAACACACACTAAGTATTCGCTCATCTGGCTCCACACGCATATGAACTCGAGTGACGTCCCATTCTTAATCCATAGGGTTTAAAATGATCTCGGCCCACCCTTTGCAGCTATAACAGCTTCGGCTCTTCTGGGAAGGCTTTCCACAAGGGTTGGGAATGTGTTTATGGGAATTTCTGACCGTACTTCCAGAAACGCCAACAAGCATGGAAACCCATTCCATGAAGCTCTCTACGCTGTTCTTGAACTATCTGAATGTATCTGTATCGCTGTTGTTGGAACAAAACCTCATATCTCCAAAATGGCAACTTTTCAGGAGAAGGAAAAAACCTACTTTACTATTAATGTCAATGGAACCAGAACTTGTTGCAAGCCGTTCTGGGTCGTTTCTATTGGTTCATTCATCATGAAATTTACACACAATATAAAGAATAACACTTGTTTTCAAATCATGTTAAAAACTGGAAAACATCAAAAATGGTACAAGGTTTTGTTCCGACACCAGCGACATATTTAGTGTGTGATAATTCCATGATGAATGGACCAAAAGAAATGACCCAAAAGTCAGACAGTCAGACAGACAGACAGACAGACAGACAGACAGTTCTCTTGTCTGTCAGACAAGCACGTCTCTCTGTTTCTGCTCCTCTCCCTCCTGTGATGTTCAGGTTGGTCCACTAGATGGCGCTTAAACCTAAAGAACTCTACAGATCTAAAGCATTGAATTCCGAGAGCTCTGAGCAGCAGGGGGCGACTCTTCTTGTCCTTTAGTTGTAGCTCTTATAAAGACTGGGCCTTTTGTTTATGGGCTGAAGCCTTCAGTGGTCAGAAGTCCAGTGTATCTAGTACCGATACACGCTGAGGCCATTTAAACTCATTTAAACTAAGCGTCTCTCCCCCTCTCCTCTTTCTCTCCCTGTGTCCTCTTTTTCTCCCCCTCTCCTTTTTCTCTCCCCCTCTCCTTCATCTCTCCCTGTCTACTCCTCTTTTTCTCCCCTCTCTCCTTTCTCCCCCACTTCTTTATCTCCCTGTCTCCCCCTCTTTTTCTCCCCCTCTCCTTTTTCTCTCCCCCCCCCCCCCCTCTCTCTCCCTCTCTCCCTCTCTCTCTCCCTCTCTCTCTCTCTCTCTCTCCTGTTGCTATATCTTGTCTATGGTCTGCCTCAGTGCTGAACTCAGGCTGGTTATAAATACTCCGTGTCCTTACATGTTAAGGAAAGCTGGCTGGTTTCCTCTCTGCTGGAGATTCGATCACGAGCAGCGGAGAGTGCGATGCAGTGCCCACCCACACACACCCCCTCTACGTACTGAGCATTGTGGGAAAAGGGCTCCCACCTCCAGACCTGCAGCAATCACACAATTTCTCTGCTTGTTCCTGTGAGCTGAGTCAGAAATAACTGGACACTGAGCTTCTGTTGTCCTTGGCAGGAACTGTGAGCTGTAAGGGTTAAAAATAATCTCTCAAATGCTGCAGTTCTCACAGCTTTAACCAAGGTGTGAAATACAGGGGGTCTTGGTGGGTCCAGGACCCCCCAGTGAATCTCTTGGACTCCCTGAATGTCTGAAAATCAGAATTCTGGGGGGAATTCTGCTCTGCCTCAGGGTGGCGCTGTAACAAACTGGTTCACCCAGTCGGTCCTTTATAGCCTAGCAACTGCAACTGTGGCCGGAATATCTCTGAAAAACTTTCCAATGAGCTGCAGCAGATCTGAAAACCGGAAAACTTGACCAGCTTCCCAAGAGTTTGGAGTGAAGAGTGACTGTTCCTCATTCCTTACACTGAAGACCGAAGAGGAGACAAGGAAGATCTCAGTTACTGTGAGGAAGAGCGCAGGAGTAGTCAGCCAACACGGGACATGGGGGGTATTTCGAAGACTGATCTTAACATTTAAATGTTTAAATATTTAGCATCCAGTCTGGATGGCACTGCCCTGTCCAGCAGTCAACAGAGGTCAACTCAGTCTCCAGCCCAAATGTGTCTCACCTTTTAACCCCTTAAATGACCAGTGCCCACCAGGAGGCCCAAAGCTTTATCACACACTTCTGTAATCCAAGTATAGCTCAGCCAGTTTACACTGAAGTCCCTCTAGTTACTAAAGCAATAAGCCACGAGAGGCTATGAGTTACTGCAGTTTGATAACAGGGAAGGGTGTTCTTACGCATGACGTGACGCAAAGTGCCCAAAACTCCCTTCCCTGTGATCAAATCACAGAAACGCATGGCCTCAAGTGGCTTATTGCTTCCATAAAACATGAACCGTGATAAAATACACAATTTTTCAGAAAGTGATTTAAGTTACTGTTAATAAAGTTCAACATAACAAAGTATTCTGCCAAGAAATGCAGTTCCTTTAGAGTGTGGCTTAGTTGCCAAGCCACCACGGACCGCTGAATGAGGAGAGTGTTTGGTCTCCCGTTGCTGGATATTGCGGTCATTTCATGAATTTGTCCATTTTTTGTCGTATAACAATGAACACATGATATCACAGCAGTGTTTAATGCACAAACGTTCACTTTATTAGTGTGTCTCGGTCACTAAATCACCACCTCAAGTCTCATTCACGCTGGGGCTGAATCTCAAACGCCTCCCTGCTCCCTACATAGTGCACTACGTAGGAGTTTAAATACTGGATCCTGCAGCCCAACAGAGCAAAATACAGCTAAGACGAGGTTGTTTAGGATTTAGACACATCCATACTTGATAGATGAGGCACTGTTTGGCTGTAGATGCTGGAATTTCTAAACTTTCACAGCTAGAACACTATTTCGGGAGTTCGGAGCCGTTTGGGATTCGGCCTGGGTTTGACGCGACTCCTGTAAGACATTCGAGTGATAGCTTTAGACTTTCGTACCGCCGTTTTACAGTAAATCATACCGTAAGCGCTTAAATTCAAGCCTGTGATATTAACGATGGAGTCGTTTAGCCTGTCAGCCCCTCAGTTTAAGTTCTTCATCAGTATACTCGGTGGTCCATGTGAGCAGCATCAGAGCCAAAGATCATTTCATTACCAGCGCGAGGATTTTTCACGCCATAGCGCCGTAATACACAGTGCAGTTGCTGTGAGGTGGTCATAGGTGTGCAGCTCAGCCAGTCAGATTTTAGGACTGGAACTATGTGTTTTATGATGAATGTTAGTGTGAAATAAGCCTGGAGGTTTAAGGGGTTCAGCTCTGCAGGCTGTGAGTTACAGGCGTCTCCTGCACTAATACGGGCATTAGTGCTTATGCACCATCACTAACGTGACCTTTACAGGGCCAAATACAGGACACAGCGTCTGACCGCTGCTGTGCAGCTCTGCGGTCAGAATCCTTCACTTAAAGTACACACAACAGTTCTTTAAGGGTTCCTTAGTAACAAAAATGCTTCTACATAGAACCATGAGCATGAACATAAGCCTTTGCATGCTCAACTGCCTCTTTGAGAACGTGCTTTATGTGGTTCTATCTAGCACCAAAAAGGGTCCTGCTATGGTGACGATGTCAAGCTTTCCAAAAAGGCGCCATCCAGAACCATACACGGCACGTTCTCCATCAACCTGAAGAACCGTTTCACGATGCGATAAATGGCTCTTTTTATGGAGAAATGGTTCTTTCTATTGAACAATGGTTCTATATAGAACCTTCTTAAAAAGCTCTGAAAAGGTTTGTGGTGTTGGTGTCACGACGTCATGCTTTTAACAATAGCAGAACCCTTTTTGGTGCTATAAAGAACCATATACAACACATTCTCCATCAATCTAAAGAATTCTTTCACGACACAAAGAACCCTTAAACCACGCAAGTGGTTCTTTGAGTCCTCGTGGTTCTGCATAGAGCCATTTTCTTTGCTAAAAGAACCCTTGAAGAAGCTTCTTTGTAGAAATAAATTGTGCTGTAACTGATGTGGAAGTGTAATTCAAGCCTGGGATCTAGAACTTCAGAACATCGTTGGAATTAAAGGGACCATATCCTACACTGTTAAAAGAGATGGTTCTTCAAGGATTTGGTAAAGACAGTGGTTGTGTATGTAACCTTTTTGAAAACGGGTTCTTGCACTGTCACAAGCTTGGCATCGTAGCAATAGCAGAACCCTTTTTGGTGCTATATAGAACCCTTTTCAAAAAGGTTCTGTGTAGGACCATATACAACTCATTCTCTATTGAACACCATTCAAAGAGCCATTTCAGCTTGCAAGTAGGTCTTTGAGTGCTCGTGGTTCTATATAGAAGCACGGTATTCACTAAAGAACCCTTGAAGAACCATCTTTTTTAGTAAATTGGAGGTGATATTTGGGCAGAGAGGCTTTGTACTTGCTCACTGTCCAGCCCCACTGCTGGGTTTATTGAGGGGATGTTTGTGTGGATGATAAAAGTGAGGCTAATATAGTTAGAACAGCAATAAATCTCTGATCATACAGGCACTTTAATCTCCCGTCACATGCTGGGGTCAGTCAAGACGAGCAAATGTCCACGCTGCAGCGCAGCCTGACCACAGCACATGAGTTTCATAGGAGTGTTGCACTTGGGAATGCTGTGCTTAAGGATTATACTGATTGATATAGAACTTGATGTGTTACATAATACAGCCGTTAGGCTGGTACAGCCTTCTTTCACGTGAAATACATGAATAATTTAACATTTAGTTGTAAAGAAATTAATGCATAATACAACTCCATTGGGACGCTGTGCAAAATGTACATAAAAACAAAATGGAATGATGTGCAAATCAGTTAAACCCTGTATTTCATTGAAAATAGTACAAAGACAACTAATCAAATTTTGAAACTGAGAAATTTTATTGTATTTTAAAAAAATATTTTGAATTTGATGCCAGCAACATGTTCCAAAAAAGTTGGGACGGGGGAACAAAAGGCCGGTCAAGTTGTGTAATACTAAAAAACACCTGGTGGTTGATTGACAGCAGGTCAGTAACATGACTGGGTATAAAGAGCATCTCAGGGAGGCGGAGTCTTTCAGAAGTAAAGAGGAGGAGGGGTCACCACTCTGTGAAAGACTGGACCATCAAATAGAGCAACAACTCAAGAAGAACGTTCCTCAACATAAAACAGCAAAGAGCTTCTGCTTTTCATCGTCTACGGTGCAGAACATCATTAAAGACTCAGAGAATCTGGAGAAATCTCTGTCTGTGAGGGACGAGGCTGAACACCAGTATCTGCTGGCCGTGATCTTTGGGCCCTCAGGCAGCACTGCATTAAAAACAGACATGATTCTGTAGTGGAAATCACTGCATGGGCTCAGAAACACTTCTGAAAACCACTGTCTGTGAACTCAGTTCATCACTGCATCCACAAACGCTGTTAAACTCTAAAACACAAAGAAGAACCCAAATATAAACAGGATCCAGAAACGCTGCCACCTTCTCTGGGCCTGAGCTCATTTAAAATGGACTGAGGGGAAGTGGAAAAGTGTCCGGCGGTCCGACGAATCAGCATTTGAAATTCTTTAGGAAATCATGGACACTGTGTCCTCCGGGCTGAAGACCACTCAGGGTACCCCACTTATAGGGTACTTTCTAATTGGAGGTGTGTCTTAAGTCCTAACCCCTAAATTTACACCCATAATTTTGTCTGTTTTTACAATTGTTTACTTTTTATTTCTTTTAAAGTTCAAAGACTTAGAATTAACATGATTTAATAAAAGAAAAAACCTTTATTAAACAAAAAACTTGCCCTGCCAGGTTTCCCGAAACACAGAGTTTCAGTCCATAGGCGGAGCCTTATTTCAGCCACGCCCCTGTTTTTTAGTAACATATATAGTTATATAGCATTATAAAGTTATATATAGTTAATAAAATTACATTCTTTGTTTGTATGTCGTTGTATTTTTGTCAAAACACAATCAATGCACATTATTGGCCCCCATGACAAAATCATGGGCCCTGCTTTATTAGAGAAAGTTGTCAAATTGTTAATAATTAAAAAAAAAAAAGACACCCCCATCCCCCCGTCTCTCCCTTCTGTCCTCTCTATCTTGCCCTTTCTCCTCTCTCTCCCTGTCTTTCTCTGTCCTCTTTTTCTTTCACCTCTCCCTCTTTCCTCCCCTTTATCTCTCTCCCCCCCCTTCTGTCTCTCCTTTTTCTTTCAACTCCCCCCCCTCTCTCCCTCTCTCTCTCTCCTGTCTTCCTCCCCCCCTCTCTCCCTTCCCTCCTCTCTATCTTCCCCTTTCTCCTCTCTCTCCCTGTCTTTCTCTGTCCTCTTTTTCTTTCACCTCTCCCTCTTTCCTCCCCTTTATCTCTCTCTCTCCCCCCCTCTGTCTCTCCTTTTTCTTTCAACTCCCCCCCCCCCTCTCTCTCTCTCTCCTGTCTTCCTCCCCCCCTCTCTCCCTTCCCTCCTCTCTATCTTCCCCTTTCTCCTCTCTCTCCCTGTCTTTCTCTGTTCTCTTTTTCTTTCACCTCTCCCTTTCCTCCCCTTTATCTCTCTCTCCCCCCTCTGTCTCTCCTTTTTCTTTCAACTCCCCCCCCCCCTCTCTCTCTCTCTCTCTCCTGTCTTCATCCCCCCTCTCTCCCTTCCCTCCTCTCTATCTTCCCCTTTCTCCTCTCTCTCCCTGTCTTTCTCTGTCCTCTTTTTCTTTCACCTCTCCCTCTTTCCTCCCCTTTATCTCTCTCTCTCTCTCTCTCTCTCTCTCTCTCTCCCCCTCTCTCTATGCCCCCCCAATTATGTCACTGTGATCTGCTGGCTGGTGGAAAATTGAGAGTCTTTGCGGAGCTGCTCGTCTCCGGAGAATCTCCGGGTAAACAGTGTTGTGCTGAGCTGGCGGAGAGAAGAGGACACACACCGGTTAGTTCACGACAAACCAGCACTCAGATCTCGGCTGTGGAGGGCAGACATGCATCTGTGGACTGCAGTGTACAGCGCGTGTTCGCAGTGTTTCTCTGCAGCTCACGGCCACCGCTGAGCTCAGACTGATGCTGTGCAGAGCTGTTAGAAACCCTGCTGTCAGTGTAGTGAACAGCAGCAGTGCTGATGTTTTGCAGCCCTGCAGCCGTTTGTGCTTTAAATGCTTCGATCAAAAACACAAGGACTGTGTGTGTGTGTGTGTGTGTGTGTGTGTGTGTGTGTGTGTGTGTGTGTATTTTGGAACTAATTTGCCCAGGACACAGACCATTAACCACTGAACTGCTGAACACCAGTGCTCTCTCCATAGTACACTAGCATTTTCAGGAATCTATTCCCAGACCATATCCTCACCATAACCTCAACCATCTTCTAACCGTTACCCCAACCACATTCTCAATATAACCTCAATCAGCATTTTAACCTCAACTACATCCTACAGGAACCCCAGCCATATCCATAACCTCAACCATGTCCTCACCATGATGTCGACCAGATCCTAACATCAACCATGTCCTCACCATGATGTCGACCAGATCCTAACATCAACCATGTCCTCACCATGATGTCGACCAGATCCTAACATCAACCATGTCCTCACCATGATGTCGACCAGATCCTAACATCAACCATGTCCTCACCATGATGTTGACCAGATCCTAACATCAGCCATATCCTCACCATAATGTCGACCAGATCCATAACCTCAACCATGTCCTCACGATTTATTCGGGGCAAATCCAGGGTCATCCAAACATTACACTTGTAAAGTCACGAAACAAGGGGTGAAGTATCAAAACAAAGAAGCATGTGGACGACCGGAACGTAAACACAAGGCACATGGGGGACTGGGAGGGGCCAATCAGGACACTAACTATATCCCTCACATCCTAACCAATAACCTAACTAACTATAATCTCAACTGTACCCATAACTATAACTACAACCCTAATTACACTCACCAGCCACTTTATTAGGTACCTTTCTAGTAAAAGGTTGGACCCCCTTTTGCCTTCAGAACTGCCTTAATTCTTCGTGTCAGACTTTCAACAAGGTGCTGGAAACGTTCCTCAGAGATTCTGGTTGGTTATTTGAGTTCCTGTTGTCTTTCTATCATCTGGAACCAGTCTGCCCATTCTCCTCTGACCTCTCACATCAACAAGGCATTTCCATCCACACAACTGACCGCTCACTGGACGTTTCCTCTTTTTCGGACCGTTCTCTGTAAACCCTAGAGATGGTTGTGCGTGAAAATCCCAGCAGATCAGCAGTTTCTGAAATACTCAGACCAGCCCGTCTGGCACCAACAACCACGCCACGTTCAAAGCCCCTTAAATCCCCTTTCTTCCCCGTTCTGATGCTCGGTCTGCACTTCAGCAAGTCGTCTTGACCACCTCTACACGCCTAAATCCACTGAGCTGCAGCCGTGTGATTGGCTGATGAGCTATTTGTGTTAACAAGCAACTGAACAGGTGTACCTAATAAAGTGGCTGGTGAGTGTACATCCAAACAATAACTAAAAATAACACCAACCATATCCTTACCATGATCAAAATCATTGCCATGCTGCAAACCTATCCCAACACCCAAGCATAACAATAACCCTAGTGATACCATCTCCCAACCATATTCTTATCACAGCCGCAGGGCCAACTCAGCTAAATTAGAGCTCTAATCTACACGTTTATCAGCTCGATCAGAAGTTAGAAGCTGCAGGATGATGGCTGTGCAGGAGCAGTACTGGACGGTCCAGGGGTTCAGGAATAAGCGCACGCCTGTGATGATGATAGCTGAGAAGGCCGATTGCTGAATTGATGTCGTCTTTGACGGCCATCGGTCCGCAGGCTGTGTTTGGTTGGTGTGTTCTCATATCCTGCTGAAGGCCAGGGGGCCACAGTGTTGGAGAGCGCGCTGACTGAGTTCTGGGCTGATTGTTTGTGGGTGTGTTTTACTCCACTCATATCATGTAGCCTAATTGGTGAGTGTGGAAAAGGATCGAACGATCGTATTGCCAACGCTCTCAACCTGCCACTTTACTTCTAATATCTGCTAACAGCGAACAATAGAGCATTAATCATGCACTCCAAAGCACACATGCACAGCGCTGGGCGCTCGCCGAGAGGTGGACTGAGTGGTATCATTTGAGTCGCGTGTGAATCATAACTGTGGAGAATGGGGCTATTCAGATAGGACAAGATGTTCTCTCCCATTCACAGTGCGACAGAGAGAAAGTGTGAGAGGGAGAGTTTAGGCAGGAGACTCGGTAGAAAGCTGAACCTCAATTCAAAGTCGGTTCCTCCCAGAGAACCCGAGCAAGGCCTCCTCACGCAAGCCTTAGGATCGTTGCTCTCGGCATTTGGACTTTGAGACAAACCATGCAATGAAAGGGGCCGTAACTTTGGCTAATATGGATATAAATAAGATAAGATAATCCTTTATTAGTCCCACAGCGTGGAAATTCACAGTATTACAGCAGCAGAAGAGTCACAGGAGTGAGGCACTCAGTAATAGAAATAGGGAAACAGTATAAACATTATAAACATTATAAATAATAAAAGTTAAAGTTAAAACTCGACTATTTACACCAAAATAAGAATAAGAATAAAATATAAGAGTTGCATAAGGTCTGTATTGCACTTATGAACATATTGCACAATGAAAAATATTTACAATATTAACAGTAAACAGAGGATCTGTGCTAAAAAGCAGTCTGAAGGTTTGCAAAGCCACATAACACCTGCTTTTATCCTACCTGCATTGCACACCTCCAGCAGTCTTCTACACAAAAAACCACAAGTCTTGCTACACCAGGTTCAGTGAGAGGAAAATGCTGTTCGTCTTCTCCTTTCAGCTCAGCCGCTCCGAGAAACAGACACATTTTTAGCCCTGAAAGAAGCAACTGACTCTCTTGCTAGTTAATCCTGTAGATTTGGTGATATACACCTGTCAGCCAATTAGGTAACGGACTCACTGTCCACTTTATCAGCTCTGCTGACCATACAGGTGCACTCCATCTGTTTGATAGTGCCCTGTTTACAGGACCGCCACAGAGCAGGTACTATTTGGGTGGTGGGTCATTCTCAGCACTGCAGTAACACTGACGTGGTGGTGGTGTGTTAGTGTGTGTTGTGCTGGTCTGAGTGGATCAGACACAGCAGTGCTACTGGACTGTGAACAGTCCACCAACCAAAAACATCCAGCCAACAGCGTCCTGTGACCACTGATGAAGGACTAGAGGATGACCAACACAAACTGTGCAGCAGCAGATGAGCTGTCATCTCTGACTTTACATCTACAAGGTGGACCGACGAGGTAGGAGTGTCTAATAGAGTGGACAGTGAGTGGACACAGTGTTTAAAAACTCCAGCAGCACTGCTGAGTCTGATCCACTCGCACTAGCGCAATACACACTACCACACCACCATGTCAGTGTTACTGCAGTGCTGAGAATGACCCACCACCCAAATAGTACCTGCTCTGTGAGGGTCCATGGGGGTCCTGACCACTGAAGAACAGGGTAACAGAGTATCAGAGAAACAGATGGACTACAGTCTGTAACTGTAGAACTACAGAGTGCAGCTATACAGTAAGTGGAGCTGATAAAGTGGACAGTGAGTGGAGAAACGAGGAGGTGGTCAGAATGATTGGTGTTTGCCCGTTCATACTCACATATATGTACACAACATGACCATATATAAACATACAAAACACTGAGCTGCTGCTACTATAATGACCTGCAGCCAACGCTGTGGCATCGCTAAGGTAACGCACAAAAGATCTTTCGTCAAGCTTGTCAACTATTTTCGGTTCAGCTAGAGGAAATGCTCTTCTTCCACGCAGCTTTCCTTTCAGTTCCGCTCTAATTGGCCTTCTGAGAAAGAGGAATGTTCATGGCCTTGAAAGACCTGGTGCTCTGCTAAGCTGCCATTAGCTGAGCGCCATTGAAATCAGATTAGCCCCCTATTACCATCATCTGCTGCCACCTGATGCCACCCAACATAGGCTGGCACTGACAGTCAGGCTCAGCACGAGCCCAATGTGTGAACAGATGATATGACATTGGACTTGGGTTCACGCACAACCCAGGTTTATGGTTTTACTGTTGGCACAGTGGACGTGGTGTCATGGAAACCACAAATGAGATGTGTTTGTTTCTGAGTATGTGTGTGATGTGTGTCAGTGTGGCCTGCATAAGCTGTTACGGATCCAGAGGACACCGACACCGGCGGACTATATTTACTCTCTGTTTGTGTTGATCTGTCGGATTAGAATAGCAGCTCTGAGGCTAACACATTCAGTGCCCACTTTAAACCAACCCCAGCCAATCACAGACCACTTTAAACCAAACTCAGCCAATCATAGCCCACTTTAAACCAAACTCAGCCAATCATAGCCCACTTTAATCCAAACTCAGCCAATCATAGCCCACTTTAAACCAACCCCAGCCAATCATAGCCCACTTTAATCCAACCCCAGCCAATCATAGCCCACTTTAAACCAAACTCAGCCAATCATAGCCCACTTTAATCCAAACCCAGCCAATCATAGCCCACTTTAAACCAACCCCAGTCAATCATAGCCCACTTTAATCCAAACCCAGCCAATCATAGCCCACTTTAAACCAACCCCAGCCAATCACAGACCACTTTAAACCAAACTCAGCCAATCATAGCCCACTTTAAACCAAACCCAGCCAATCATAGCCCACTTTAAACCAAACTCAGCCAATCATAGCCCACTTTAAACCAAACTCAGCCAATCATAGCCCACTTTAAACCAAACCCAGCCAATCATAGCCCACTTTAAACCAAACCCAGTCAATCATAGCCCACTTTAAACCAAACTCAGCCAATCATAGCCCACTTTAAACCAAACTCAGCCAATCATAGCCCACTTTAAACCAAACCCAGCCAATCATAGCCCACTTTAAACCAACCACAGTCAATCATAGCCCACTTTAAACCA
Source organism: Pygocentrus nattereri (assembly GCF_015220715.1). Classification (NCBI taxonomy): domain Eukaryota; kingdom Metazoa; phylum Chordata; class Actinopteri; order Characiformes; family Serrasalmidae; genus Pygocentrus; species Pygocentrus nattereri. The sequence goes on from NC_051217.1 coordinate 44,945,545, forward strand.
AACTCAGCCAATCATAGCCCACTTTAAACCAAACCCAGCCAATCATAGCCCACTTTAAACCAACCCCAGTCAATCATAGCCCACTTTAAACCAAACTCAGCCAGTCATAGCCCACCTTAAACCAAACTCAGCCAATCATAGCCCACTTTAAACCAACCCCAGCCAATCATAGCCCACTTTAAACCAACCCCAGCCAATCATAGCCCACTTTAAACCAACCCCAGCCAATCATAGTCCATATCATCTAAACACAGTAGCTGTTCTTTACATCATGTCAAAATTTCATAAGTAAACCAATAGAAATCGTCCAAAATCATCAAACTTTCATTTACAATCAGGAATGTTTTTGTCTTGTCCCGTCCAAAGTTCCCGTTTGGGCACAGCAGCGACATGCAGGTGATCAGCCACGCCTAGTCTACGCGTTTCTCTCGCAGGATTAATGCTCTAAATTTCAGCCAAAGATCAAGATTTTAATATTTTCCCTTCCACTTCGTTTTCTCTGCCCGTCCTGAACAGCAGGCCGTCTCCCGGCCTCGTCACTCCTTTCCCGGAGGAGCGTCAGTGGAAAACTCTCGCATGGTTGCTGTGGTTGCCAAATCCACGCCGTTAATGAGGCCTAGAGTGATTCTGCAGAAACTCAGAGGATCATCCTCTGCTTTTTATTCTGACCTGCTTCCTGGTAAAGGACACTGACCTGGATTCCACCTGGCAGGGTCAGTAACCGCCTTATATGTGCTCTTTATACACCACCGCTGCTACGCCAAACTTTCTGACCGACTCATTCGTTTATTTCTCATGGGTCTCATTTCATTAGGAATATTAGACCAATAGAAATCATCCCGAATTACATTAAACCAACGTATATTAAAGGTAAAAACATTTTATCGGACGTCAGTTTCCATTTCTTTTTAAATATAAATTTGACAAACTATTTTTGAAAATGACGAGTGAGCCAATAGAAATAGGAGTACAAAAATATTCAGAGCACATAATTATTACATACACTCACCGGCCACTTTATTAGGTACACGTAAACACAAGGCACATGGGGGAGTGGGAGGGGCCAATCAGGACACTAACTATATCCCTCACATCCTAACCAATAACCTAACTAACTATAATCTCACCTGTACCCATAACTATAACTACAACCCTAATTACACTCACCAGCCACTTTATTAGGTACCCTTTTCGAGTGAAAGGCTGGACCCCCTTTTACCTTCAGAACTGTCTTAATTCTTCGTGTCAGACTTTCAACAAGGTGTTGGAAACGTTCCTCAGAGATTCTGGTTGGTTATTTGAGTTCCTGCTGTCTTTCTATCATCTGGAACCAGTCTGCCCATTCTCCTCTGACCTCTCACATCAACAAGGCATTTTCGTCCACATAACTGACCGCTCACTGGATATCTCCTCTTTTTCGGACCGTTCTCTGTAAACCCTAGAGATGGTTGTGAGTGAAAATCCCAGCAGATCAGCAGTTTCTGAAATACTCAGACCAGCCCGTCTGGCACCAACAACCACACCACGTTCAAAGCCCCTTAAATCCCCTTTCTTCCCCGTTCTGATGCTCGGTCTGCACTTCAGCAAGTCGTCTTGACCACCTCTACATGCCTAAATGCAGTGAGCTGCAGCCGTGTGATTGGCTGATTAGCTCTTTGTGTTAACGAGCAACGGAACACCTAATAGAGTGGCAGGTGAGTGTGTACTGAACATATAAAGCAGTGCTCTGTGTGCTAATCTAATCCTTTGAACATTTATCTTCAACACTCAGCCTCATATTCATCGAACGCCGCTGTAAAAACGGAGAGTTCATGCTGGTTTAGCTGGTCACCCAGCACGGACGTATGGTTGACCAGTATAGCAGCACTAAAAACGTGACCTATGCTGGGATCCGTCCTCCTCGGTATGAGCAGCAGGTTTAAACAGTGAATTTGACAGTTTTCCTCTCCTAACTGCTCTTAACAACAACCACTGAAACTTTTCCCCCAAACGCCGGGTCAGCCGCACTGAGCTAATCAGCTAACCACGCAAATCCTACTGGTAATGAGAAAACACAGCACTGTGCGAAAGTCTTGGCACCCAAGACACGTTTTCAAAATCTCTTTATTTGTGTAGTTTGTGTTTATTTGCTGAGAAAAGTGTTAATATTTGAATAAACTAAATGTATAGAATATTAATTAATAATGATTATATGTATAAATAAATAGTAAACAGTGAAGTTCTGGATGTTGGATTGTGTGTTGACCCATCTCCAAGCCGCTCCTCCTCGAGGAAGTCCAGTATTATATGTAGTTATAAAGCAGCTCCTGGTTTGACCAATCAGTGCTCAGTAAATTGAGCTCATGATGTAATTGATGATATTAACGAGTCTCTGTGGCGGCTGTGAAGGTGTCCAGGAAAAATATGGACCCGAGAAATTCTTGTTCCTGTTTATTGTTTTTCTGTTTATTTGAATTATGAATACGAATTTATTCTAATGTATATTGTGATAAACTCACTGCTGGTTAAAACTTTACTTAGATGCCCTAAAACTTTCACACAGCGCTGCATTTTGTGAATAACTGCTTTATTGGCTTTGTCTGGATGTGAGCCTTACTTTAGGACTGTGACGCTGCCTTGATGGTTTTGTTGATGAGCCTTTAACTTGCTAACTAGCACTCATATAGAGCAACTGCCACCTAAAGCCTCATTCTGAACAAATTTGAACGCTGAAGTTTTGACATATGAAGTGTTTTGAAGTATTATGCTCTGCCTCTTGCTTTAGCCTCTGATAAAGCTATAACTATAATATATATAATATATATGATTATATATATATACACTATAATTATAATTATTTGGCACTCTTCATAGAGAGTGACCAGTTTTCCTTTTCATATTCACAGTGGTGGACAGCAACTGAGTAACTGAGTAAATGTAATTGGTTTCTGTACTTTAGTATTTTTGGTGTATCTGTACTGAAGTTTCTCCGTTCTGGGCGACTTTCTCCTTTCACTCCACTACATTTCAGAGTCTAATATCCGACTTTTTCCTCCTACATTTTGAGAAATCTGTCGTTCCTTTTGGTTTCTGTGTGTATAAAAACGTAACATGTCAAAACGAAAGAAGCGCAAAGCCAGAGCACCAATCAGGGCCCAGCGGTGACTTTGTTTAGAGCTGGTTTTGACCTGTTGGTCATACCGACCCAGTGCAGCACGCGGTTCAACGTCAGCGCAGCAGCGTAAAACTTTGGGAGAGTCTGTTCAACATAAATGATGAACTAACCTAACTTTGTGTAAATAGAGCTCAATATAGAAATATGTCCACATATGCAGTCGAGACTGACGCGGCTTTTTTCTGAATTTCTACAAACACCAGTTCATTTTATAGTAAATGAGTTTGGGCTGGTTTATGTTTATGAACAGACGCCTACAGATCAACATAGTAAAGGAGCTCATCTGTGATCCTGAGTTTAAAGCCAGTTTTTATTCAACTTAAACTTGGAACTAAGTTGTAAATAAATCTGAAACTGAAACTTTGCTTGTGTGTAAAAAGTGATTTCAGAGCCACTCGGTTCTCCCTGATGGAAACTGTTTACCTTCAGTGTTTTGTGCTTCTGATCATTTTAATAGACGTCAGCGTCACTAATTAATGACGTTCTATTAAAAGACTGGTTTACCAAGAGAGACGCTGGAGGACTTTCACCTGAAATGAGTTCATGAAGCCAGTCTGGTTATAAAAATGATAACAGGACATCAGAGCCAGAATTCCTCTTTTAGTACTTTTACTTTATACTTAAGTACATTTGAAGGGAAATACTTTAGTACTTTTACTCCAGTGGAGGTCTAAAGGGAGGAACTTCTACTTTTACTGGAGGGATATTTTACCTTGGGGGTCTCGACTTTAACTCCAGTACATGGTTTGTGTTCTTCATCCACCTCTGAGATATAATATGAAACGTGATGAGTCTCTGGAGTAAATGAGTCATTTGCGTGTGAATAATGACTCAGATTTGTTCTGTTCTGTTCCACACACACGTCTCGTTCCCAGCACTGCTGACAATTTTTCTTTCTCTTTTCTTCTGTCTCTCTTTCCCTGTAACACAACCCCTCTTTCTACTGAGCACACAAAGCAAGACACAATGGCTCACAGCTTATACGGACAAAGAGGGATAAAATCAATGGCTGTGAAATGAACACCAGCTCATGTATTTGTGTTCTGCGACCGCTCACCTAAAGGACTGGCCATTGTGCGGCTTTGTGCTGACGATGGCCCAGTTCTGAGGTGAATGGGTTTGGTGGGCTGACCTCGTCCACTCCGTTAAAGCACTTCGACTGCCGCTAAAGATAAATCACGGAGAAAATTCCACACTGGCGATATGGAAAAACTCAATATCACGATATTTCAGTAGGTTTATGACAGACGAAGCGCCGCGGGCGACGTCCTGTATAAATAAAAATAATGCACAGCCACGACTTAGTAAGGCGTGGGAATGAGATCCTAATGCGTGGCCACGACTTAGTAAGGTGTGGGAATGAGATCCTAATGCCTGGCCACAAAAATAGTAAGCCGCGATCGCGTTCCCACGACTTAGTAAGGCGTGGGAATGACATCCTAATGCGTGGCCATGACTTAGTAAGCCGCGATCTCGTTCCCACGCCTTACTAAGTCGTGGCCACACATTATTTTTATTTATATGGGACGACACCAGCGGGGATCCGTAGATAAACGTGTCTCAGTATTTATTTTTCCTGACATCTGATACATTAGAAAACAAAATAACGTCATACTTTAAAAACATGATCAAAGACTACGAAGACGATTACGTCCAATATCCACCGCGTGCTGATCGGCTTACTGTGGCACATTGTGATGTAAATCATCATGATAACGATAATTATTATAATTCCTCTACGACGGCGAATCTGTGACCTCACAACCTTTCAATGCTTCAAAATATAATTATTATCTCCATTTTTCAGTTTTTAAGATAATTTGAAAATGCCTGTTGCGCTTTATACGGTGTGTAAATGCCACGAATAGACAAAAAACACAAAATAAACCCAAAAAAATTAATTAGGCCCAAAGTGACTTGGAAAGACGTCTGGTTCCATCTGGTTCTACCTGGTTCCACTGACTTACATTAAAAGCAAAGGTCTTTTCCTTCTCCTGTAAAGTTCACTTCATGGAGATACGAGGTTTTGTCCCAATAACAGCGATATAATCATTCAACATTTATTCTTCAGGACCATCAGGCTGATGTGATGTGTGCTTATTAGAAAAAACGAGTGGGTTCTGAAGTCGTTTCTCGCCATTTTCACTAATGTTAAATTGGTGTGGGATTAATTTTTCATTAAAATTCACAATAAAAAAGGGAAAATTCATTCACTTTAGATTTAGGTGGGATTACTGGGGTAAAGCGCCCAGTAAACAGCTTAAATCAGCCTAAATTAAAAGTGTGAATGAAGAAAAAAAAATGCTGACAAAAGTTTAGTTTAGACTAACAAACGTCAACAAACCTGTTGAACCAGGTATTTTACAGGTCACTTAAGGTAAAAAGGAAAACTTCAGACCAAAATTCACCTCAAGGGTGAATCTCAGTACCTTTAACTGAACCATAGTAAGACTCCACACACCCCGCCTCGCCTCGCCCCGCCTCGCCTCCAGGCTTTTATTCTACTGCTCTGGTTTAAAACATTCGGTTATGAAAAGGAACAAATACCAACTTTTCACCTGGAGAACCTGATTTAAGCTCCACAATCAGATCTTAGAACCACTGTAGAACCTCTGGGGGAACGTTTACACGGTTTGCACCTGGAAGAAAGAAAAATGCACCGAACAGAACCTTCATTTCTAACATTGCAGACCCGGATTAAACCAGCTTTCAGCTGGAAGTGCGACAACCAGGCCAACCTGAACTTCAATTAATCTTCCGAATTCTCAACGTTAGAACTAGAACTCGACAAAAGTGGATTTCACAAATGACGAAGCAACAAAAGCAGGCGTATATTTTGCTGGCCATTTTATTAATAGTATCTTACAGGGGAACCAATGATAACAGAACTGAGTCAACTCAAAATAAAAATAAAAATAAAAATAAAAAAAGGAAGAAGTAGTCCATAGATCTTCTACATGCTATAACCCGAACCTATTTCAATCATGCTCGTTTGGAAAGGGGGGGAAAAAAAAAAAAACCAAAACAAACAAAAAAAAACTAACAAAAAACTAAAAACACACAATTAAAATAAAAATTAAAAATGAAGACTTCACCATACACTTCGTTTTTACCTTCCATAGTTTTTCTTCCATGCACACAAATCCAAAAACACATTTATGTAAAAAAGAAAAACAAATTAAGACTTTTAGGTGCATCAGATTTCATAAAGCCAGATTTCCTCTCACGCAGAGCACCTACAGGAAAAACGAACAGAACGAGAAAGATTTCCTCAAAAGGAACTAAAGCTGGAAACGGAGAGCATCTCTACAACGTAAGAAGGATGAGGAGCCTCCAGCCGTTCACTCACTCACTCACTCATTCATTCACACGAACTCGCAGCGCTGAAAAACGAAGGGATGGAAGTTCAATGCCTCAGTCGCCAGTCACACTGAAAATTACAACGGTTCTTAAAATAAATATCTCACATCTGCTTAAAAATAAATAAATGATCTTAACACTTCACTATGGCAAATGCAAAATTTATTTTTCTAAAAAAGAAACGAAAGAAAAACGCCAGTCACTGCGCACTGAGCGGTGTTACAGGGTGAATGTCTTGCGTAAAGCACTACAGCTCCGATACGCTCCATCTGCGGTTACCTCTTGAGGTAGATAACACGTTTTAACGAACCTACACTTTAAAACGGCTGCTCTGCTGGCATCGCGATAAACTCAACACAAGTGTTTACAGTATGCTCGGGTCACCTCGAGGGAGGGGCGACCTTGCGGTTCCCGAAAAAGGAGGGAAGAAAAGGAATACTCACATAAATATGTTAGATATGTTAAAGGATGAAAAAATAAAACGATAATCAGAAGAGACTGAAAACGGCTTCTGCTTCTGTCCTCTAGGCGGGTCAAACTGGAAGGCCACTTATTTTTTTTTTTGTTGGGCCAGAAAGACAGAAATGTCAGTGACAACGTCTCCCTCACGTTTAGTGCATTCTTCCTCCCTCGCTTTCTCTCCGCTTGCGTTAAATACTCCCGTTCCTTGTGTTCCTTATAAGCCTTTCTTGTCTTTTTCCTCTATATGAATCTACAGTACGCCGTGTGCAAATGGCATGCCAGTTTATTATTATTATTCAGTATAATTATTTCTTTTCCTGTTTGTCTTGATTTAAATAGAAGAGTTTTGAAAATTAAGCAAGGGAGGGGGCCAAGAAGTGTCAACAGACACAGAGCAACGCTCATTGGATCATGAGCTTTACTCAATATTAATAATATTAATAATAAATGATTACAAAAAAAAAAACAAACATAAAAAATAACACAGTAAAACTTACAAAATAATTCAGGGAAAATCATGTAAAAAAAATAAAAATAAAAGAACCTGCTTGGCTCGCCGCAGGTGGCATTTTTGGAAGGGGTGGGCGGGAGGGATTTGCAATGACCACTTTATTATTTAAATATTAATATTAATAAAATGGACTTGCTCAATTCAGATGTTTCAAAATGCTGCTGTAGGTTTTGTGGGCAATTTGTGGGGAGCATTTTACATGAGTGGTGGGCGTGAGCGTGGCCTGCAGCGACTTCAGCGGCAGATCGCCAGGGATGGCCAGCGTCTCGAGGACGATTTCTCCGTTTCGGGCGAGAAATCCAGGTGCGGTTTCCTCTTGGGTGGAAGAGAGTGGGATGTCTGCGTCGGGGGAGAAGTCTTCGGGAGATTCGGGAGGCGTGATCATTGCGCTTTCGTCCCGCTTGCTGAAGAGCCGGTCTAAGTAGCTGGTGTATCCGCCTCCTCCGCCGACATTGCCTTCTTTTTGGGCGTCCCAGCAGGCCTCATCGATTAGGCAGTAACTTTCGTCTGGCCCTGGACTTCCGTAGCTGTCCCAAGGGCACGGTGGGCGGCCGCCCTGCTGAGCCAGGTTCACCTGGCACTTCTCGTCCTTTTCCTGGCTGACTGACTTGGACAGCTGGGACACGGAGGTGTTGAGCTCGTTCAAGAGGCCTACCTGACTGGGCTCGGGCTGAAGGCTTAGCCTGATGGTGCCGGCTATGAAGGAGTCGAAATCGAAGCCTTGGTTCTGATGTTTCTCCTGCTTGCGGTCCTTCTCCGGCGGGCTCTGGCTGGCCTCCTGCAGAGCGATCTGAGCTTTGACCAAGCCGTTTTTCTCACACTTACTTTTGCTCTTCTTGTCTCCTTTCTCTTTGCTTTGCTGCTCTTTCCAGTTGGACAGGTCTATGATAAGCTTGGGCTCATAATAGTGGTTCACCTCGCTCTCCCGCCAGATCAGGTTGTCCAGATAGGATGGAGAGACCGCCTTGTAGTTGCAGGTGTGGCTGCACTCCAGATCGCAGTACTTGTTTTCGTGATGGTCATCGTACTGAGGCCACGAGCGCTCCGGAGGGAAGTCGAAGGCCGCTGGGTCGTCCAGGAACTTTTCGCTGTCGGCGTCCGCGTACTTGCGCGGGTCCACCTGCACCTCTTCGTCGTCTGTGACGTCCGAGAGGGCGCGGGGGTCGCGCTGGACCTCCTCCGCCTCCACTGTGCTGTGCAGGTGCCAGTCTGGTTCCGATAGCTGGCTGTCGTGGTACCTACAGGAGAGGAACAGGAGAACGTTAACAAACAATGCTATGGGAAGATTAACTTCAAGTAGAAGAGTCAAGCCAGTCCAGTAGGAGAAGAGGTAAGGTCCATTCCTATTGGATAACGGTCACTTTCATCTTAAATTAACCGGTTTACTGAGAAATCCTTGTAAAATTCAAGTGGTTCCACATGTTGGGGCACCCCAGCAATTACATTATAGCTCAGGAAAGACTGGTAAATCAGCCGTTTAGCTGAAAGAGGTGTTGGAACAACACTTCAAAGAGTTCTACATTGTCCAACACCGTCTTGGTGTTTTTGTGGTTGAAAGCCAAGGAGCCCCTGTCTCCTAATGCAGAACCTGCTCCCCAAACAGCTCCCTACACACCACAAAAACGCACTGGATGGATGGATGGATGGATAGATGGATAGATAGAGATAGATAGATACTTTATTGATCCCGAAGGAAATTTAGGCCATATAAGCCAACTTATGCTCAGACTGCAAAAGAGTGGCGTTTTACGTTCACTCGCTTCTTCAGCCAGATGACCTCAAATCAATAAGACGGCCATATGTGGGCCAACTCAAATGCTTAATTAATGCGCTCTTATGAAACCAATGAGCTCTGCAGGCAAGGCTGCAGGGCGGAACGTCTGACCTGTCCCAGTTGTAGACGTGGCTGTGGCTCTCGTCCATGAGCAGGATGTCGTCCACCTCGTCCTCAATGTGGAAAGGATGAGAGGACACGGGCTCGTCCAGAGGAAACGAGTAGTCGCTCATGTAAGGGTGCGCCAGGGCCTCCTCTGCCGTCAGCCGGTCCATGGGGTTAAAAGTCAGGATCTTTTCCAGGAAATCCAGAGCTGTTAAAACGAGAGGGGGAGGCAAATGATGAGTTTGGGCTCTTCATGGGGGTCCATGAAGATTTTCTACTAGCACTGAACACTGCTGGGTCATAGGAAACCTTCAGGGACTAAGAGGCAAAGGCATTTTCCTATGCATTTGTTTATCAGATCAGACATCTACAAACGTTGTTAGATCAGGGGCGTGCCGCCCTGGAGAGCTCAGCTCTGACACACCTGGCTCTGGTATTCTGCTACACCCATGAAGACCTTCATCACCTGGATGAGGTGTCTTGAGACTAAACTCTGCCAGGTGGTCGATCTCAGAATTAAGGGGCTAAAGGAACAGCTGGACCCAACGAGCAAATGTGGGTAACAATGAATGGACATCAATTAACATGGGTTTCATTTGCATTTCCTCAGACTTGCACATTAATCTTGAGTTACCCAAAAAAAAATTAGTTTTGCATGCATCACTTTCTGATGTTTGGTTACGTGTCCTTCTGCCTTAATAACACCATCACCCTATGAAGGACAGCTTAAACCAGTCTCCTGAGTTCCTATCCATTCTGGCCACTGAGGTCTGGTGATTCTGCTGGACAGTCAAACTGCCCCATTGTTTTATCATGGCTGTCCAACCAAACACCCTACAGTCGTCATGCTGGAGCGCTGGAGTGTCAATATTGTGCTCTTCAGACATCAAGTCTGAAGTTTATGGAGAAGTGGACTAAAACAGACAGGAAGTCTCTCAAAAGACTGGAAAAACCGCAGTTTAAAAGGGCGATGATGCATTTTTTTGGCCAGAGAACTTCCAGAAGTTACTGAAAGAGAAGATGTATGTGAGCATGTACGATACTGACCCTCAGCGCTGACCCCTGGCAGCAGTTTGGCCAGCGGCGTGTGGGGTACAGACATGTCGTTCTTAATGAATACGGGGATAACGCTTTGCAGCTCCTGTCGGTCCTCCTCATGAATCACAGGAATGGACTCCAGGATCAACTGCATCTGTTCCAGCTCATGAGCACCTGCACACAAGCACACACACATTTAAACCTCCTGGACTGGAAGGACCCGTTCAGCCCCTCAGATTCATAAGAGGTTTTAAGTTACCACAGTTATTGGAAAACAATGCAATTTAAAGGAGCTTAAAAACCTCCACAAAGGCAAAATGAACCTCGTGAACTGATCATTTTCTCTACTTGTGGAGAACGTTGCTGTCGCACCCTGGGGCGGATGAAGAATGATCTCAGAGCTCGAGACGCTGTTCCAACCATACCACATAGCGGATCCTCTTTAACCAGCATTTAAAGTTTACATGCTGGAACGTTTAAGGCAAAAACAGTTCTGACCTACTTTCCATTCAGTCTGAGTTTAGGAGTTCACCTTAAAAGCTCGCATAAGGAAAAAGCTCTCCTCCCAGACAGAGTGGAAAATATCAGCCTGGCCTAGATCACTTTATTATACGTGAGTATATATGCAGAGAGAAACACCTAGATAAAGGCAAGTGTACGTCAAAATGATGTCCAGAAAGGTCAGAGTCCAGCAGAACTGTCCGATTTCCCTGTTCAAATACAGCTACAGTGGTAATTATCTGAGCTGGACAGGCGGCACTTGAACTGCATCTAAAGTTGGAATGTCAGAACGGATTAAAACAGTAATCAATAAAGTACAAAACAAATTAGGATGAAACGTGAGGTCAAAACGTCCACGCTGCTAGGGCTGGTAGCACAAACACCAAGACACAGCTGGGGAGATCAGACTGGGAGACAAACAAACAAACAAACAAACAAACAAACAAAAACAAACAAACGTGTCTGACCTGCAAAGAGTGTTTTCCCTGTGAGCATTTCAGCGAAGATGCAGCCGGCTGCCCACATGTCAATGGCTTTAGTGTAGTTATTGGGGGACAGCAGGAGACGAGGGGAACGATACCACTTAGTGACCAGACCTTCTGACAGGTGACCCTGTAAGAGAGAGAAAGGGAGAGAGGATGAGCAAATGATATCAGTCACTTAGCAATACTAATAAATAAACACACACAACACAGCCTGGGCCTAAAAGCACCACAACTAAAACTTCCAGCAATACCGACAGCACAACCTTAGATCCTTCATGTTAGCCAAGAACATTTCAGAGCAAAAATAATGATGGTCACTCTGACAAACTGTAATACACTACAGGAAGCGTAGGGGGCGATACGGCTTCTACTGTTTCATTTAAAAAGCTCTATAATGTTCATATGATCCACACAGTCGCTCTGACAGACTGTAATACACTACAGGAAGCGTAGGGGGCGATACGGCTTCTACTGTTTCATTTAAAAAGCTCTATAATGTTCATATGATCCACACAGTCGCTCTGACAGACTGTAATACACTACAGGAAGCGTAGGGGGCGATACGGCTTCTACTGTTTCATTTAAAAAGCTCTATAATGTTCATATGATCCACACAGTCGCTCTGACAGACTGTAATACACTACAGGAAGCGTAGGGGGCGATACGGCTTCTACTGTTTCATTTAAAAAGCTCTATAATGTTCATATGATCCACACAGTCACTCTGACAGACTGTAATACACTACAGGAAGCGTAGGGGGCGATACGGCTTCTACTGTTTCATTTAAAAAGCTCTATAATGTTCATATGATCCACACAGTCGCTCTGACAGACTGTAATACACTACAGGAAGCGTAGGGGGCGATACGGCTTCTACTGTTTCATTTAAAAAGCTCTATAATGTTCATATGATCCACACAGTCGCTCTGACAGACTGTAATACACTACAGGAAGCGTAGGGGGCGATACGGCTTCTACTGTTTCATTTAAAAAGCTCTATAATGTTCATATGATCCACACAGTCGCTCTGACAGACTGTAATACACTACAGGAAGCGTAGGGGGCGATACGGCTTCTACTGCTTCATTTAAAAAGCTCTATAATGTTCATATGATCCACACAGTCGCTCTGACAGACTGTAATACACTACAGGAAGCGTAGGGGGCGATACGGCTTCTACTGTTTCATTTAAAAAGCTCTATAATGTTCATATGATCCACACAGTCGCTCTGAGAGACTGTAATACACTACAGGAAGCGTAGGGGGCGATACGGCTTCTACTGTTTCATTTAAAAAGCTCTATAATGTTCATATGATCCACACAGTCACTCTGACAGACTGTAATACACTACAGGAAGCGTAGGGGGCGATACGGCTTCTACTGTTTCATTTAAAAAGCTCTATAATGTTCATATGATCCACACAGTCACTCTGACAGACTGTAATACACTACAGGAAGCGTAGGGGGCGATACGGCTTCTACTGTTTCATTTAAAAAGCTCTATAATGTTCATTTGATCCACACAGTCGCTCTGACAGACTGTAATACACTACAGGAAAAATAAATAAACCTGGGCAATGCCAATGCAAGCTACATTATCTCAGTAACTATTTTGATGATGTTTAACTTGAATAGTCCCTGCAATCTCTGAGATTTCTAGATTTCTTATCCAGTGTGAATTGATCAACCCCGTTTGAATAGCACTTCAGTCCCGAGCGCCCAGCTCCACATTTGCACACTACAGTGTTTTTCTTAATAGACTCCCAACACACTTCATTCAGCTCAGGAAGGCTTTGATCATTAACGAAGCAGGTGAGTTTGAGCTCAGAAGATACTTAGAATCTGCAATGCGGTTACGAAACAGGACTCGAGTCTGGCTCCCATTACCACTGCATTCAATCCCTGCTTCTTCAAACCCATCTCAATTAACTTAACGTCCATAATTACTACGAAAAACAAACAGCCAATTACCATAACGCTAATTATACCGTTCTTAATAACACACTTATCTATAACAATGGACAAAAGCACAGACAGAATTCAGGCTTTAATTTGGCTGCTGGTGTTTCAGCCATGTGACACACTTTAGTCCATGTTTATAGATAAGTGAGTCATACGGTACATAAACCATATAATCAGGACTAGCAGAGATACTGAGGAACCCCACACAGCGGGCATGCAGTCAGCACTAATTAACGTAGAGAGGCTTATAAGCGTGCAGCTCCAGAGCTAAAACTAACGAAGCAAACCTCGGTCATGTCTTGGTTGCTCAACCACATTTGGAATTAATGTTTTAGCTACTGCTTTAATCCAATGACATTCACACACGATAAAGAGTGAGAGTAAGGGGGGGAAAACAGACAAAAAAAAGAAAAGAAGGGGAAAAGGGAAAAGAGAAGAGAAAGTGATGAGGGGCAGACGAGACCGAAGAAGAAAAAGAAAGCATGAAAAAGAGAAAATTCCAGACAGACATCAATCTACGACCCCCTCGTACCAGAATCTGTGGAGACCACCACCAACATCTGGTGTAGTTCCAACACACACACACACACACACACACACACACACACACACACACACACACACAGAGCTGTTCTTTTATGGCCTTCAAAGACTTCCGAGTCGGCGGTGAGGATGTTGCAGAGGTGATCCGGAACGAAGGCTATTTCAGTCTCCATCCATGTTCCTTTCCTTTGATGCTCTCGTTAAAAACACCGGAGTCTTTCTAGAGCTCTCAGCAAGAACCGCTGCGGACACGCCGCCCTCCAACGTCAAACACGGAGTCAATACAATCTAAAATTCAATCTAAAATAAACTTCAGCATCCGCAATAAGCAGGGAAAACCAACAATGGGTGCGTTAGCCTCAGGGCTCAGCCATATATACACACATATACACACACACACACACACACACACATATTTGTTACAGATGTTACTGTAAATCTTCCTCTGCTTTTTTGAGTATATGATTGATACGATCAGCATTTCTAGAATGCAAAACAACAACAACAACAACAACAACAACAACAACAACAACAACAACAACAACACCAACAACACCAACAACAACACACTCAGCATAGTTAAACGCTGAAGACGTAAACGGAGTCATTCAGAGACGTTCGGAGTGAAACGCTCCGTTCTAGGGAAACCTACCCAAGGTAGAACGAACACCTGCGTAGGGGCACTGGTGGTTTTGGATAGTAAATAAAGTGGCTATATTTGTGCTGTTGCCATGGCGACCCCCTGGTTCCCATCACCACCACCACTGTAGAGACATCCGAGTCCCCACGATCAATCAATTCACGCCGGACCACTCAGAAGGACTAGAATTATGAAAATTTGGTGCCGTCCCCCTTTAAGCTTTAGACGCTCATACTATATACGCAGCCTGGGCGCCGTTAGCCCTCGACAGTCTGTTCAGCCAAAAACACACAAAAACACGGAGAAACCGAACCCTCTGCTTTGGCAAAAGACCAAACAGGACACGGAAAGACAGGCTGGGCTTCTCGTCTGTTGGTTCTTTTTTTGTATGTATGTCGTAGGAAGGACGTAAAAGGGCTTTGAGCGTTGCGTAATGCTGAGAGTTACTCCGAACAGCTCAAACAGATTACCTGAGAAAGGGATTTAGCTACATTCCAACTAGGATCTTTTTCCTCCCCTTTTTACAGCAACATTCCTGGGAAAGAGAGAGAGAGAAAGACTCCCGGAACTGCCGCCTAACTGGAGACGCTGCGATCAGATCTAGGAGATCGGTCTGCAAGCATGTTAAGGGGGGAGCTTTGGTGCCAGACGTGCTGGAATGTGGTGAAAATTTTAATATCTTTAATATCTTAAAGAAAACCGAAACCGAATTCAGCCAGATATAATCCAGCCACGACAAATTAACATGCCCCTTCATGAACGGTTATGACCAATGATCTAGCAGCTCCGCCCAAACTAACGGGCTTCACGACTTTATGCTTTTAAATAGTGCTTTTAATAATTTATTAATTAATAGGAGCGGGCAGTCCAAAAATAATACACACTTCTAGCTCCATTTCTGGGGGGTCCAAAGCAAATACAGTAGTTAAATTAAATTATGCATAATTTGAAAATCTGCCTCAAAATCAAAATATTTAGAATATTATAAGGTTATACTTAACGTTTTAGGCCAGACCCCAATTATGCACATCTGGAGACTGCAATCAAGTCTGAGACTAGGCTTAATCTGCTAAAAGCGAAGCTTTAAACAGTGCATGTCCAAATAGGACACGGGACACACTGGATCAGCCCAAAAAGAGGCCAAGGTTTCCATGCCCAGTGCTAAGTGTGGGTTAGAGGGGTACAAAAGCACCCCAGCATTGGGCGGCGGAGCAGGGAAACTGTTGATGGAGCTCCATCCAATACCTTCGAGATGAGCTGAGGTGATCCAGAACTGACCAACATCAGCACCTGACCTCACCAACCAATCAAATCCTCAAAGCCCTCCCAGAAGAGTAGAGGCTACCCCTACATTAACGCCCTATTAATACCTTTCATTTCAGAAGAAACGGTGGCGACTTAAAACCCTTGGACATGCAGAGCTACAACTCGGCTCCTTAAGAGCGTTTATAAACACCAGCTAAGACTCGTCGATTTCCTGGCAGTCTGAACACTCGCGCTCCTCATAAGAAGCTCTCCGACTCCAGCTGCGAGTCGTTTTTGCATACGAACCACCACGGTCTGGTGATCCGTTTGCCTCGCACCTTTTTTTGGAGAGCAAAAACAAAGGCAGCAGAACAAGCTTTCAAATTCACATGACGACTTAAGAGTCAGACGTGCTCGAATGGGCAGACACTACAGTTTATTTTGCCACCTCTCGGTGCGTTTCTGTCTGTCTGACGGCCGTCTGGCTGTCTGGCTGAGGAGATGACAAACCAAAAAACAGTGTCTGGTGGTTGAGGGGGGGTGGGGGTGGGGGGTGTGTGTGGGGGGGGAGACCAATCACAAGAACCAATCACAAAACAACATTTCCTCATTCAGGAAGTGATCTCAGCGAGGTCTCACACCGAGCGTGGCTCAGAGGATGACTCACTAGCCGGCTGATGCTGAAAACCTGTGTGCTCGCATGTTTGTATTTAGCCCTTTCCAAGGACCAAATGTCCTCATGATGGGAAAACACAAAATTTGGTACATCTGGGGACATCTGGCTTCTCAAGTACAGGCGAAGATGCTCTGCTCCGCCTTTTAAAAATATTTATTTATTAACCGAGGTTAAGGGCACAGCTTTACTCAGCCACCCTATAGCACGCAATGGAAGTCCTCACAAATACTGTAATAACAACAACGTGTGTGTGTGTGTGTGTGTGTGTGTGTGTGTGTGTGAAACCACAGCTTGACACATCAAGCAGTCTTCAGAAGACATTTGAAGACAAAAATCCACCCTGCTCTGCTGACTTGTTGTGTGTGAACAGGTCACACGTCAGCTGGGTAAACCCGACCGCAATGACCCCACAAAGCGCAAATGTCAAAAAGCTGCACGGAGCGATATGACGATGGGTTTACGGATTTTCTAAATACGTAGGTATTGCCGGTTATGAGGAGACATTTGCCAAACTGAGGAAACCCCCCTCCACACACAGCAAGAGAGAAAAAAAATTTAAATAAAAAATACAAAAACAAACAAACAAAAAAACCCATGTAAACGGGGTCCAGAAATGCTGCCGCCTTCTCTGGGCCTGACCTCATTTAAGATGAATTGTGGCGAAGAGAAAAAGTGCCCTGTAGTCTGAAAAAAAAGCAAAATTTTTATTCTTTCCAGATTGTCATCAGTGCAGATTTCAAAAGCCAGCATGATGCCACCGTGATGGCTTTGGGGGTGGGCGGTGGGGTGGGGGTGGGGGTATCAGTGCCCATGGCATGGGTGATTTTCATATCTGTGAAGGCACCATTAATGCTGAACCATATATACAGGTTTTGGAGCAACATATGCTGCCGTCCAGACTTGGGCCCAATCCTGTTTTTTACCCCTACCCCTTGTTTTTGAGTGTCACCCTAAACCCTTGGAACGGAGTTACAGGGGTAGTGGCTTGAATCTTCCCTCTGAAATGGGAGCCTCAAATTTAAAAAAAAAAAAAAAAAGACATTAAGAGGTTTTATTATTTTAACAGCTACTTGCGCTGCTCTGTAGGCGACCCTGCCCGACTTCAGTGACAGCAGAGGAGGCAAAGTGGGGGGCAATTATCTATCATCACCCACCACTAATTCATCAGTGATATGAAGCTGAAGTCAGATATTCTTGTTCGAATTCTCCCGTTCCACCTTAAACGGTGCAGCAGTTACATTCTGGCGCATCGGGCATCAGAACTGCTGGACTGTTTAAGGTGGAACGGGGAAATTAGCTGGCTACCGAGACATTAGTGTACTTTTAGTGACTTTTATGCTCGTCATGAACAAAACAACCATAATACACTGAAACGACATCAAACTACGGTAATACAATTCTCACACTTGTGGGTTTCTTTGGTCGCTCGTGCTGGTTTTCCTGGTTTTCCTATCTCAACAAAAATTGGACACTACTCCAAATGTATTTCTTGGGAAACAGGGTTGTATATATGCCAAGATATTTGGGGGGGGTTTACACAAACAAACAAACAAACAAAAACAATATAATAACTTTTACACTGGCCACATTTTACATTCATATCCTAAAATAACGGCATAATACTCACAAAAACAAGCAGCTGGTTAGACGACCGCCCATGACGACATATTTCCCCCTTTCCTTACAACTTTTCATCTTTTTTCATCTTTCAGTTCTGGATTGCTGGTATACTGTCAGTAATTGTCAGTCAGTCTCAGAAAAGCTAAACATGATGCATATTGTGAAAAAATAGCTACAAGTGCCACGCTGAGCAAAATCAACACTGAATCATTAACGAGTGGCTCGGCTTTCCAAACACACACTGCTCATTCCAACACTAACACAACACTGAATACATCAGCACGCTCCCAGGGCGCAGTCGCTCACCAACGCCAGCCTTCAGACTCTACGTGCCAGAGAGATAACAGACAGGAATAGGGCTGCAACAATATGGAAACAATTTTATAACATCACTTTCATGTTTAGGTCCATATCTGACACTCCTGACCGTCCGTTTGGCTTCACTGGCTTCGTTACAGCTCTATTATACCGTTTTATCATATCCTGTCCACCAAGGTTTACCTAGCAGTAAAAACAACCAATAAGTGCTCACCTGGATTATAAGGAGCTTTACCTACACGTCTAACTGGCCACTTTCTTGGGTATTATTGCTTGTTAACATAAATAGCTAATCAGCCAAATCACACGGCTGCAGCTCACTGCATTTAGGCGTGTAGAGGTGGTCAAGACGACTTGCTGAAGTGCAGGCCGAGCATCAGAACGGGGAAGAAAGGGGATTTAAGGGGCTTTGAACGTGGCGTGGTTGTTGGTGCCAGACGGGCTGGTCTGAGTATTTCAGAAACTGCTGATCTGCTGGGATTTTCACGCTCAACCATCTCTAGGGTTTACAGAGAACGGTCCGAAAAAGAGGAAATATCCAGTGAGCGGTCAGTTGTGTGGACGAAAATGCCTTGTTGATGTGAGAGGTCAGAGGAGAACGGGCAGACTGGTTCCAGATGATAGAAAGGCAACAGTAACTCTAATAACCAACCAGAATCTCTGAGGAACGTTTCCAACACCTTGTTGAAAGTCTGACACGAAGAATTAAGACAGTTCTGAAGACAAAAGTGGGTCCAGCCTTTTACTAGCAAGGGGTACCTAATAAAGTGGCCAGTGAGTGTATATCAACTTAGTAAAGCCAATGGTTCCAGATAGGGTCATGACCACTCAAGGATCTATTGGCATGCTTAAATGGTTCTTTGCATGGTGAAAGGCGTCTTCAGCTCGATGGAGAATGTATACGGTTCTATATGGAACCAAAAGGGTTCTCCTATTGCTCATGTCAAGCTTGTAACAATAAGAGAACACATTGCATCAATCTGAAGAACCATGAACACTGTACGCATGTTTATGGTTCTATATAGAACCACTCTTGAGTAAAGAACCCCAGAAGAGCTCTCTCAGTCTAACTAAAGGAACAGTTCAGACAGAAATGCCAACATTGCTAGTTTCTACTGAACATTGATCATATCAGAATTATCATATTAGAGAGTTGACAGACAGACAGACAGACAGACAGACAGACAGACAGACAGACAGACAATGTCCACATTAAATAAACTGCATTTCTGCACTCACCCTAAATGCTCCACTCTATTTAATTGGATGGGAATGTATAGCATAATTAAATTAGGCCTATATCAACGTCACTATAGCTAAACAGCCGTCTTCACTAAATTCCAACATCTGATAAGAGAGCAGGAGAACGGAACGTGGAAACAATCTAAACACAGACTGGGAGAAATTTCCCCAGCACAACCCTTCCTGCACCCTCACGTGCTCTACGAGGAAGCATTGGTTGATAATCAGCCTTTTCACTCTGTGTGAACAGGTTACGTTACACGGTATTTTCTATAGGCGGGCATGTTCTGCACGTTCTCCATGCGGGTCTGGACCCCAGAGCTCGCGGGTGGCAGTAAACACTCCCTGCGTGCTGCAGGGAGGTGTAAATTTAGCAGGTCAATACTGGCCCCTTTATTACCCAGCGCTCAAAAGGCAGCGCTGCTTCACCTCCTCACAGCCGTCACGAGTTTCCGCAAAGGCATTTTGATCGGTTCCATTTTCAGTCTGGAATTGATCCAGCCCGACAAGCTGGGGTGAAGGAAGGGAGCCAAGCCCACCTCCTAGTGTCTCTCTAGTAATTCGATTCTCTGAAGGGAACGTCTGCCTTTTATTTGAAACATGCAGCCTTTGCAAATCTGCTGCGTCACTGCCCTCAGGACTCCTGTTAAAAGTTACTCAGTTCAGCGAAGCGGCCGGGTTCACCCAGCTACCCACTTCACGGCCACATGTTTGGTGTGTTTCTGCACTAAAAGTAGTTAATAAGTAAAGTAAAGTAAAGTAAAGTAAAGTTTACAGGCATTGCAAACACGCCAAGCCATGTGTTCTGAAATAGACTTGTTACACATGCATTTACATTCAGCAGATAAAAAAAAAAGAGAACTTATTGTTTTTATTTTGCCCAGTACGTGTGTTTCATTCCGATTACAGAGTCAGACTGAGGTGTTCATGCTCACTCTACTCAACCATCCGATGGAAAATCTTCATTTACATGCACGCTACAAGTAATCCGATCCAAAATGATGCGCCATGCATGGAGAACCGCTTAGTGTAGACGTTACCATGACAACGAACCTAATGTGAGTCCAGTCAGAGTGAGATGAGCAGCAGTGAGCAGTGATTGTGTTTTTAACTGCTTTAAAATGACGTCAGACTCAGGAAAACGTCCTTCACACGTCCTTATTAAAGAAGGCCGAGAGGAAGACGTCGTGCTCTGAGACGCATAAGCTGGACGTCCGTCCCACCGCCGTCTTTTAAAGATCAGAGCATGAACTTCGTCTCCTCTGCAGACCAGTTTCTGCTCCGCCGTGTTGAACGGTATAAACTCTCACTGTGACGCGACGCTCATGCAGAACGGACTGAAACTTTCCGATAGGGAATGTAATCGGATACAGGCGTTTACACGGATATTATTCTTTTATTTAACGGATTATTTACAGGATTACCCACCTCGATCAATCGGACACAAATTGAAGTGTTTATATTAGACGTATTCTACTCTGATTATTAATGGAGTATTAGGCTGCATGTAAACGTGGCTATTGTGCTAAAAAGCCAGCTGCTTCTTACTTTTGATGTAAAACTTTATTTGGTTAAATAATTATTATTATTATTACTTGAATAGGCAACATAATAGAAAAATACAAATACTTTGTGTTCGTTTACCCCACAGTGTGAGCTTCAGATTAAAAAAAAAAAGCTAATAAGCATCAAATGGAAAAACTCCTAATAAAAAATAAAAATAAAACGTGACCACGGGCGTCGCTGCCTGTTCTCTATAAACTGCCATTTCTGATATATCAGCTAAACGACGGCCAAAACGATGCTCTCTTGCACTCCTCTTCACGCATCGTCAGGGATCGATAGGGCCACGGCTTCGCCACGCTGGTGCCCAACGACAAGGGCTGAAGCAAAAAGCTCCAGCGCTTTGCGGCTGACCTAATCTGGGGTGTGCTGGAGGGGGAACAGGTTTTATTTTGCCAAATTAAAACCGATCGGAACGCTGTTTACCTAAACAAACAGCAGGAATCCACTAATCTTGCAGTCTGGCAACAGAAAGCTTTATCAGGCAGAAGAAGACTTCCTGGAGGTGGCTTAGTGGTGCCAGCCAGAAGGTAGAAAAGAGGGTGTGTGTGTGTGTGTGGTCACTGTGGCTATGACAGTGGAGACAACCCGGGAATGCAGTTTGGTTCCCACGGAAACCACGGGCAGTCGTAGACGCGCCGAGTGGCGAGAAGGACCGTTTTTAAAGTGGCCTTTCCACTCTCTCCGTCTCAGCAGAGAGAAAAGAGCCCTTATCCAGGCCGGCCGACGCAGACAAAGATCTCTGCAGCCGAGACACGAGGAAAGGGAGGGGTATTCGGGGGTTGATTTGGGGCCATGGAGTACACACACGGGATTTTTTTTACCCCCCTCCCTCCCTTCAAATAACTCCGTTCACATGAAACCCAACTTCAAAGAGGCCGAGACGTGTAGCACACCACCAGCAGCAGAGCTGAGCTCTACACGGAGCAGGAAAAGCCGCCCGTTACCCTCGAAACGTGCTTAAAACCGTAGCCGAGCTGGGAGAAAGCAACACCGCATGCCTACATCATCAGAGACGCGCCTTAAACTGCTAATTAATCTAGAATATATTTTATCGTGGCTTCTGAGACACTTTTCTGCGAACATGGGCAATTAGGTGCTAAAAGTGCTGGTAGCCACTGATGCCGGGGGTTTGTCTGGACGTCAGTCTGTGCTCGTGGATGGCATCAGGCATCACACGGCGATTCAGCTGGGTGGTCTGCACAACGCCTATTAGCACAGAAGAGATTTCCACGTTAAGTTTACGCAACAAGTATTTAACGGCACATTTGATTTAGCCTGCACGACCCAACAGCGGCCTCGTTGGTAGGGCAACTATTCTTAGACACGCCACACAAATAGCCTCTCGCCGCATTCTGTGGCCCTATACATGGCCTCGCTGCTCAGTTGGAGAGCGTAAGAAAGCTGCTGGAACAGCCTGAGCAGGTCACGTGAGCGAACGAGGGAGCAGAGGCGATGACTAATCCAAGACACGTGTGAGCGACTCGCTGAAACAGCCGGTGGAATTACCTTCGCTTGCGGCGTTGTCAGGAAAAACCTACAGCAACCTACTTTCCTAAGCTTAGTCACATCACGCTGAATGAAAAACAGCAGAAAAAAGGGGGAAAAAAAACATCTAATAAACAGAGAAGGATCAGAGGCAGAGAGCAGCATTCGAGCAGTGAATGAAGCCTGGGAGGACTTCTCAGCGGACACGCGCCGACGTCCTTCACCCCGATCTCCACGGGCCGCGCGGGCAGACAGTCGGTTCCCTCAACGCAGAGAACAGAAAGCCAACAGGCTTCAAACAAAAGGTTTCACAAAACCAACGGTTTTCATGAGTCACGGTGCTCAAGCTAGAACAGCATTTGCTCAAACGTGCACCACCCAGATGATTAGTTTTGAGCACTGACTCACTTTGACCAAAGATAGAAGATTAGACAACATCACCATGGTGTCCATAACAGTCACGGGGCAGTCGTGGGCCAGAGGTCAGGGAGCTGGCCTTGTGACCGGAAGGTCGCCGGCTCGATCCCCAGAGCCGACAGTATGCGACTGAGGCGTCCTTGAGCAAGACGCCTAACCCCCAGCTGCTCCCCGGGCGTCGTGGATAGGGCTGCCCTAGTGTGTGTGTGTGTGCTCACTAGTGTGTATGTGGGGTTCCCCTTCACGGATGGGTTAAAGGCAGAGGTGACATTCAGGGTCACTTAATCTTAATTTAATCTAAAACGTGGTGTTGCTGGTGTAGTCCTCAACACAGAGAGTCTAAACTGACCACCAGGACAAGAGCCACGGTCAGTACTTCTACTGGACAATCCGCACTTTAGGCTCAAGTCAGACAGCTAACCGGAAAAATCCCGCTTTGTGAAATACCTCCATGCTCTCATTTCTGATAAGGAGTTACCAAACGAGCTTCCTTCTGTAATAAGCCGTTTCCTTGAGCAGCGTCCTCCACCTCCAGCGTAAGGACCGCGTGGTCAGAGGGGGGGACTGAGCTCACAGGAAGCAGAGACATTATTTCAGGAACTTCAACGCCGTTCACAGGCCTTGCTGACTTCCTCTCTCACGCCCACTTTCACCCACAAACACAAACCTCCACAACAGCAAACAGCAGATAGCATATATGTTCCTGCTTGCTCAGAAAATCGAGAGGGAACTGACGTTTAATTTCACCTCAACTTATTTTCAAGTATTTTAAACTTCAGCTGCAACCTGGACATAACCTAGCTGCTTGCTGGTGGGTGTCTGGGCAGCTGTTCAGTGTTTAAAGGAGGTTTAAAGGACGTTTTCCGCCTAATTAATTAGGATTAATTATATAAAAGTATCCAAGACTTTAGACGGAGAAGCAAAAGGGACGTAAACTCTAAACCTACCTTGTGTGAGTAGTGGGGGTCCATGATGCGGGCCAGGCCGAAATCTCCGATTTTGAGCACCAGGTCCTCCGTGTTGACGAACAGGTTGGCGGGTTTGAGGTCTCGGTGAAGGACGTTGGCCGAGTGGATGTACTTGAGGCCGCGGAGCAGCTGGTACATGAAGAGGCGCGCGTGGCCCTCGGAGAGCGGGCCCTGCTCCAGAACCTTGCACAAGTCCGTCTCCATGTACTCCTGCACGATGTAGACGGAGTTGACTTCGGTCAGCGAGGTCACGTCCTCGGTCAGCCGCCGGCCGCTGGGGCCCAGCGTCTCGAACACTTTGACGATGTTGTCATGGTCGAGCCGCCGGATGATCTTGATCTCGCGGAGCGCGTGCTTGACGCTCTGAGGGTCCGTCAGGATGATTTTTTTCACGGCCACCCGCTTGTCGCAGTCCGTGTCCACGGCGGAGAACACCAGGCCGTTGCCTCCGTAGCCCAGCGGCTTCAAGTCCATGTAACGGGGGCCGAGGTCAAACCCGTGAATGTTCATGAGGCTTTCGAACTTCTCCGCCATCCTCGGCGAAACGGCGCCGCCACTCGCCACGGTTATAACGGACTAATCGGTTTACCTTGATATGTCGAGGGCGCCGGTTTTGCCCTGTTTGTGTCTGAGGAGCGCTACACGGTGGGATGACCCTTCCGACTTGCCTTTTGACTCAAAGAAAATGAAAAATCCTAAAACTACCTGCAATTTCTTTGCGTGAAAGCGAGAGGCGCACGCTATTGGGCGCTTCAGTGCTCCCCCCTCACAGCCTTCTCATAGCAAAGCAGCAAAACGCCGATGAGACGTCAACAACGTGCCATCGTTAGAAAAAATAAACAAAAATCGGAAAGAATAAAAACTTTTTGGGGCTGCCTATTTTCTTCTAAAACAAAGGGGCTTCCTTCTCAAACCTGCTTTCCTTCCTCAAAATGTGAACCGAGCGGCCTGTGCTGGGATGGACTCGAGGGGGCCAAACGAGAATCTCCGCGAGTAAATTAAATAAAGTGTCGACCAGCACTGGCAGCATCCTCACAGCGCCGATACATTCAGTGTACGACTCGTCCTGAGCAGCAGCATCATCCTAACGTGCTCACTAAGCACAAGTTTGGTTTAACCAGGCTGGCCGTTTCTTCCTTTCTCGTCTCCTGTTCCAAAGCGGCCGGCGTCCGAAAACGGGAAAGTTAGCCGACTTCAGCAGGATCGCTCTCCGTCAGTGATCGGGTGGCTCAAGCTCACCACAGTCGCAATCAAAACTATCCTCCATTTTACATCGAGGTTTCCTGCAACACGACAGGCAAAACAGAAAGGAAATCAGTCAAGTTACAAAAACTCCCAACGTCCCTTTCAAATAACTACCAGTACATCTTCCCAGCAGCGCTTCAGGGTCGTGAGCCAGCACAGAGGAGTAGAACCTCTTCTAGTGCTACATATAACCTATTGCTGATCTATACTGTTACTGTGAGATACCAGGACATGCGTTATATACACACAGACACACACACACAGTCGGAACAAACCCTCGTATCTCCAAAACGGCAACTTTTAATGCAAGTCAATGGAACCAGAAGTTTCTCCAAGTCGTTTTGGGTCTTTTTTTGGGGCCATTCATCGTTAAATTTACACACGATGTAAAGGCCTAGACGCAAAAACAAAAACTGAGATATGAGGTTTTGTTCTGACAGCTGTGAGATTTTATATATAAACACACACACACACACACACACACACACACACACACACACACACACACACTAATATACATAGACCGGGACTAACTGGTAAGCTCATGTGGTTATAAGCGCTACCAGAAGGATTCACACGGCTGTAAAATAACAGATTCCAGGCTGTTTCCATGAGAGTGCATGTTTGTGTGTTTGTGAGTGTGTGTGTGTGTTTGTGAGTGTGTGTGTGTGTCTGTATAAATCCCAACCAGCTCTTACTACAGTGTTGAGAATGACCAGAGCACAAATAGCCCCCCTAACAAGAGGTCATTTCTCATCTAGACCAATCTAAACTTATGAACCAGCTTCAATTCCTGGTCATTTCCATGACTGTGTGTGTCTATGGGTTAATAATCATAACCCTTTCCTATTACAGCTCCTCTGGTGGGCTGCACAAGCACCAATATCTCCTCCATATGAGGCCATTTCACCCCAGACAGCCCTGATTTTGAATAATTATCGCACTTATTTGCAGATATATTCACCCAATTCCCTGCGACAGGCACTAAGGGCTTTTTAATGTATTTTAAAGAAATGAAAAATGTTCAGTACATGCTGCAAAAAACCGCTCAGCACTCAAAGAACCAGTCGCATGCTTAAATGGTTCTCTGCAGGCTGAAAGACCGACGGAGAACGTGTTGATCGTTTTGGACCTGGTTCTACATGGCATCAATAAGGGTTCTGCTATGGTTAAAAGCTCGACATCATAACATCCACATCTCTTTGGTGTCTGTCTTTTTAATATAAGCCATGTTGTTGTTGTCTCAGTTGCTTTTACGACTGTCACCTGGAGCTGCCATCGGTATACAAGGTGCTCTATAAACCTAAACAAGCGTATTATTAATATTATTTATTATAAAACCATCCTGAGCCAAGCTGGTGCTGGTGAGTAACTCAGCCACGTTGCACCTCTTCAGGACGGAAATAGTAGAGCACCATAGTAGAGACCATTTTGTTGGAGAAAGCGTGAAGATCATGAGCCACATGTCCATTTAATATCAGACTGACCGCTGTGAAAGCGGCATATAAAGCAGGTGGCCGGAGGTAACCGTAAGCTTTATAGGGTTACATTAGCCCACACAATGAGCCCCAGCTTCAGCTCTGCCAAAGCAGCTTAGCCGGCCAAGTCATAAGACCAACCAACAGGCCAGCTCAACCATTTGACCACAGCAGCCCATCTAATAACCCTGCCAGGTCCGGTGGCTCTATAACAGAACCGGACACACAAACACCTCGGTTTAAACCACACAGTGAATAAATGATTAAAACACAGAAGTTCAACTCCGAGATAAAGCATTAACCATTAACACTACGCCCAAGTGTAACGTTACCGACAACGTGAAAAGGGAGAAAGCGTCGAAAATAAGACTAATAATGCCTGAAATGACGTTAACCAGCCGAGTTAACAGACAGGGAGTCGTTTTACAAGCCGTAGGCAGGAAGACAGATACGGTTAGCCAGCCGGCCGGCTCAGCTTGTTTTTCCGTCTAAGAACAAACGATTCCGAGTAATAAACAGCAAAATTAGCGGTTTAATAATAAAAAACCCAACACAAGTTATTCCAGTATTAATCTCTGCTCGGTGTCCGTATATTCGCCAGCTTCTTGTTCTAACTTCCCCGTTCCACCTTAAATAACGCAGCAGCTACATTACGGCGTCTCTGTCAACTGAATGTAATAGCTGCCCACTTAAGGTGGAACGGGAGAATTCGAACGAGAAGCCTCGTTCGTAGTTAGTTACACGGCCAGCGGGAGGGAAAAACGGGGGGGATTTCGCTAAAAACGTCAACAAATAATACAGTTATACGTCGGTAAGATGGCAAAGGGTCGATTTATAGTGAAACACGACCACCGTTACTTAGCACTGCTGTGATCTTGGGGTCGTTTAGCCGTTAGTCTTTGTGTTTGGCTGAGGGGAAAAAGGGAGCCGAACAAAAGAAGCCCGTTGTTAGCAACCTGTGCTAACAGCTACCTCAGACAACGGAGCCTGGCGTTCACATTTATATGCCCAAAAAAGCCCCACAGACGGAACACGGGTCGTTAGACAAGACCACGAACACGAAAGACAACGTTTATATGCCGACTTACTGTTCTCGTCCGTGTCATTTGTGATTTTCTGCGAACCCAATCTGGCCGCGCGCCTCCGCTCAGCGAGGATCTTGAGAGACTATTCAAATTCAAATCGCCATTCACATTATTGTAGCTATGCGGCGTGGGCGGGGCATGCAGATGAGATGCCGTTGGGGGGGCGGGGCGTTCGTCTCGTTGCAGCCAGATTAGTTTAGCTTGTGGGCGGGGAGTTCACGCCGTCAGACTTGGAATATTCATATGATTTTAGCCGCGGAGGGCGGGGCGCTCTAAACGCTAGCGGTGGAAATGTAGGCGGGGCATGCAGATCGCCGGTAGTCATGCCAACGTGGGCTGAGCGGTTGCGTCAGTCATTCACGAACTGGAAAGGCTGCCGTGACGAAGGGATTATGGCGGCAAATTTAAAGCATTGCGCCACAAATTAATATTATTAATATAGTAAAAATCCATTTTGATGGTTTGGGCTGGAATTGAAAAGGCGTCCTTGATCTAAACTTTGAGCAATTAGCGCAGTAATATGTGATAAATGATTATAGTATGAATTAATGAATTAATATTAGTTCACATTATTAGAGACATCTGTCTTATTCAGGATATAAATCCTCAGAATAATATTAATAATGAATAAATGACCAGTGTTCATAAAAAAAAGGCTGCAAGGTGCCGGCCTGCCTTTAGGGGCAGAGAGCAACTACAACTGGACACAGCGTTCCCCATAATATTCAGGACATCAGCTCTTGTAAAAATAAAAAAATAAAAAATAAAAAAATAATAATAAAATCTATTACACAATTGTTATTAATGGTGGCTAATTTTCTAATACGTCATATTTCTGAGTGTTTGCATGCATTAACCTTTCCCTATAACAATGCAATTCAATAAAGTCATATATTTCTGCCTCGTCTAACGTACGCAAGCCTGACCTGGTGTATTATCATCACTGCATAGCCCTTCATACACACACGCCTGAGTCAGCAGTAGATGAACAGCCTACATCCCCAGCATCACTATTCAAATACAATGGGCTCTTATTTATTTATTAGGCAGCTACTCACTGCAGTTGTGCTGAGCAGGTGCTTCCTCTCCTCACAGGCTGCACAGCACATTTGTGAGTGTTTATGAAAGTCACAGGATGCACAGGGATGGGAAAAAATGCCAATTTCTGAAATATTCCACTCAGTAAAGCTCCATCAGCGCTGCCTGTCCTGCATGCGCATCGTCCCTCCTCTGCATCAGGACTGCATGCAATTAAACGTGACGACGATGCACAGGAACAAAATGAGCAAAAATAATCCAGCAGCTGTCAGACAGCGTTTACAGAAGCCCCTGATAAGACGCAGCACACACAGGGGGGCGAGGAACGTCCAGACACGGCCGCACAGCCTTCCTGCGGGCAGGCACAGCCGCAGCTGATCCGATGAATGAACAGCAGTGCAGCAGCAGCAGCGGAGGCGCAGGAGGATCATGCTAATGCCCATGTGCTTCAATGGGCTCTGCAGCAATGCGCCTGCGCTAATGCGTGCTGGCCTGTGTGTGCTGTTTTCATAATCTTCCGTAACCTCAGCAAGCAAAAGACCAGCTTTGGCCTCTTTTAGTGTTTCTCTTTTCCTAAATGCTGCAGTTTTGGTTTTGATGGGGGGGGGGGGGGGTAATGCATTTTCATCATCCCGGTCCCCACAAAGATATAAAAACAAGGCCACATACATTATTAACTGTAACATAGATTATCTGATGCTAAGTGAAAGAGCACACACACACACACACACACACACACACACACACAGGTGTACAGCCATGCAGCTCAATGGTGCATGCACTCTCACTGATGCTGCTGCTTATGCTGGAAGCCCCCTACTATACCCCAGAGATTACAAGCAACAGAGAAAACAGGGCTCCTAACAACCACCTGGAAGAGCTGGTCGACCCCAAAACTGCCCCCATCAGATAAACAGCACTGATGGCTTTGATCTCAGAGAGAGAGGAGAAGATCAAGCTGCTTCAGATCTGAAAACATCCACAGGTGTTTTTGTCCATCCGTCCGCTGTGAGGAGACCACTCAGCGCTGTGGGTCTGAAAGGACGTGTAGCTGATCAAGAAGAACCTCACTGAGAAAAGGAGACGGACACATCAAACAAAGAAGTCCGCCCCAGAGTCCAGACCTCACCACTGAATGGGTTTGATCACTTCAGAAAATCTAACCAGCTTCTCAGACTGAGCTTTGAAGGCGTGTCTGCAGGTTCTCTGAGGAGCTGGAAGTGAGAAGAACGGAAGATGGAATGAAGGTGAAGTGCAGACGCACTCAATGCTGACATCTCGTATTATATTTGGTTATTAACGCTACTGTATGATCTGCTGTTAAATATATTCCTGATAATATTCTGTAGTAAATGGCTCTGACTGCAGCTCCTCTGTCGCCGTGTATCAGCCCTTTTTGCACCGATCACCACTGGTCAGTTTCTGACCACAGGGCCGCTGTTGTCCAGATATAATCTGAGTGGTGTAATCATTCTCAGTGCACCATTCCCTGACGTGGGAGTGGAGCAGGGAGGCCCAGACACACATGCTAATCTGCACAGGAATAATCTGGCTGAGCCTGTGGTCACCTGCCTCTGTCCGTCTGCCTCTCCACGTCCTTCTCCAAGTCTCTGGCGTCCAAACGCCACACGCTCACCAGAACCCAAATGATCTGAGCCTCAGAACTGGCTCCTTGATCTTAGCGCTGACGCTATGATTGTAGCTGACAAGCAAGGGAAGCGTGTTAGCAATTAGCAATGTGCTAACTGAAATGATCGAAATGTAAACAAACCTTAGCCGTCAGCATGCTAAGATGCTAAATGCTGCTACAGTTTTTAGCTATGCTACATATGTTTGTATTTTTTTACACTCCTGGAAAAGATGGTTCTTCAATGGTTCTTTAGTAAAGGTAACGGTTCTATTTAGAACTTGCAAAAGATAAAATTGACAAAATGTAAACAAATGTTAGCCATCAAGATGCTAAGATGCTAACTGCTGCTACTCTTTTTAGCTACGCTATTTGTCCATTTTTATGCACTCCTGGAAAAGATGGTTCTTCAATGGTTCTTTAGTAAAGGTAACGGTTCTATTTAGAACTTGCAAAAGATAAAATTGACAAAATGTAAACAAATGTTAGCCATCAAGATGCTAAGATGCTAACTGCTGCTACTCTTTTTAGCTACGCTATTTGTCCATTTTTATACACTCCTGGAAAAGATGGTTCTTCAATGGTTCTTTAGTAAAGGTAACGGTTCTATTTAGAACTTGCAAAAGATAAAATTGACAAAATGTAAACAAATGTTAGCCATCAAGATGCTAAGATGCTAACTGCTGCTACTCTTTTTAGCTACGCTATTTGTCCATTTTTATACACTCCTGGAAAAGATGGTTCTTCAATGGTTCTTTAGTAAAGGTAACGGTTCTATTTAGAACTTGCAAAAGATAAAATTGACAAAATGTAAACAAATGTTAGCCATCAAGATGCTAAGATGCTAACTGCTGCTACTCTTTTTAGCTACGCTATTTGTCCATTTTTATACACTCCTGGAAAAGATGGTTCTTCAAGGGTTCTTTAGTAAAGCGACTGGTTCTATTTAGGACCCTTGGACTTGCAGAAGATAAAATGGACAAAATGTAAACAAACCTTAGCCGTCAACATGCTAAGATGCTAACTGCTGCTACTGTTTTTAGCTACGCTACATATGTTTGTCCATTTTTATTCACTCCTAGAAAAGACGGTACTTCAAGGGTTCGTTAGTAAAGGTAATGGTTCTGTTTAGAACACTTGGACTTGCAAAGGATAAAATGGACAAAATGTAAACAAACCTTAGCTTGTTGCTAAGACGCTAA
Organism: Pygocentrus nattereri; assembly: GCF_015220715.1. Classification (NCBI taxonomy): domain Eukaryota; kingdom Metazoa; phylum Chordata; class Actinopteri; order Characiformes; family Serrasalmidae; genus Pygocentrus; species Pygocentrus nattereri. Next base: position 44,977,292 of record NC_051217.1, read on the forward strand.
GATGCTAGCTGCTGCTACTGTTTTTAGCTACGCTATTTGTCCATTTTTATACACTCCTGGAAAAGATGGTTCTTCAAGGGTTCTTTAGTAAAGGTCATGGTTCTGTTCACAACCCTGAGGTCTATACAGACCCATTTCATGCTTCAGTGGTTAAGTGGTTCTTTGCATGGCGGAATGGTTCTAAGACCGGTGGAGAATGTTGTATGTGCTTCTAGGTAGCACCAAAAAAGGTTTTGCTATGTTGTTAGCTACACCATGGTGCAGGACCATTCCACCATGCAAAGAACCAACGAAGAACACTTGAAGAACCTTCTTTTTGATGCACATACAGTGTCAGAAACCACACGAGGACGTTTAGTAAGGCTAAGTGAAGGAAAATGATGGAAATTTCATGTTTTTCCCTCAACTATTGGTTGCAATACTGAGATTTTTGTGGAATACTGATCATGTCCCTGTGAGAGGATGACACAAGAGTGACCCGATGAGCCCATTTCCCCTTTTTACTGTGAAAGGTGTGAGAGATGACCTCACTCGTCACCCTTCAGAGGTGACACCCGTGTTGCGCAATCCCGAGACCGGCTTGCATTACGCTTCATTAAGATTTCAGCAGTGGAGGAGTTTCAGCGGGTCAGTCGTACTTCAGATATCCAACGGCCTCTATTCAGAACCACCCGTCATAAAAAATACATGGCCAGCTGACACTGGGGACCCTCAGTGGAGAAGGTACAGTGGATCCGGACCAAACAAGGCTACCAGAAAGCCTGTGCCACAGTTTGTTTTCCTTATTTACTCGAGTTGAATGAACCCTTAGGCTGGCTTACAGGGTAAAGTTGCAGCATTTCAGTGTAACTGGAGAGCTAAATGAGGCAATTCAAAAAGAATTACATCATATTTGGGTATTCTGCACTACTTAGCATGATTATTTCACTCACCGCAGCAGTGCTGGACAGTAACTGAGTAAATGAGTAAATGTAATTAGTTTCTGTACTTTAGTATTTATTGGTGTATCTGTACTGAAGTTTCTCCATTCTGGGCATTCTGGGCGTCTAATATCCGACTTTTTCCTCCTACATTTTGAGAAATCTGTCGTTCCTTTTGGTTTCTGTGTGTATAAAAACGTCACATGTCAAAACGAAAGAAGCGCAAAGCCAGAGCACCAATCAGGGCCCAGCGGTCACTTTGTTTAGAGCTGGTTTTGACCTGTTGGTCATACCGACCCAGTGCAGCACGCGGTTCAACGTCAGCGCAGCAGCGTAAAACTTTGGGAGAGTCTGTTCAACATAAATGATGAACTAACCTAACTTTGTGTAAATAGAGCTCAATATAGAAATATGTCCACATATGCAGTCGAGACTGACGCGGCTTTTTTCTGAATTTCTACAAACACCATTTCATTTTATAGTAAATGAGTTTGGGCTGGTTTATGTTTATGAACAGACGCCTACAGATCAACATAGTAAAGGAGCTCATCTGTGATCCTGAGTTTAAAGCCAGTTTTTATTCAACTTAAACTTGGAACTAAGTTGTAAATAAATCTGAAACTGAAACTTTGCTTGTGTGTAAAAAGTGATTTCAGAGCCACTCGGTTCTCCCTGATGGAAACTGTTTACCTTCAGTGTTTTGTGCTTCTGATCATTTTAATAGACGTCAGCGTCACTAATTAATGACGTTCTATTAAAAGACTGGTTTACCAAGAGAGACGCTGGAGGACTTTCACCTGAAATGAGTTCATGAAGCCAGTCTGGTTATAAAAATGATAACAGGACATCAGAGCCAGAATTACTCTTTTAGTACTTTTACTTTATACTTAAGTACATTTGAAGGGAAATACTTTAGTACTTTACTCCAGTGGAGGTCTAAACCAACACATTCTCCATCAATCTGAAGAACCATTTCACTACGCAGAGAACACCTTCATAATTTCGAGCGTGCATGGTTCTATATAGAACCATTATATTTACTAAACACCCCTTAAAGAACCATCTTAATTTAAGTGTGTGTAATTCCTTTCAAGGTTCCTTTCTACTGAGCATTCTGCTTGGTTACTTTAGAGTGCCCACCTCTACGCACATAAAAAAGATGGTTCCACAAGGGTTCCTTAGACAAGGCAATGGTTCTGTATATATATATATATATATAGAGAGAGAGAGAGAGAGAGAACAATTTCATGCTTAAGTGATTCTTTGCACAGTGAAATAGTTCCTTAGATAGTATATGCTTCTAAATGGAACCTTTTTTTAAAATTGGTTCTATATAGCACCAAAAGGGTTCTCCTTTTTGGAAAAAAAAATGGACATCAGGCTTCTGTCTCCACCAATCTGAAGAACCATTCCAGTACAACCATTCCTACAGTACCTCACTTTTCTATGGCCTTCCAGTTAAACTAATCAGTCGTCTTCAGTACGTCCAGAACTCAGCAGCCAGGGTTCTGACCTCCACCAAGCGCTCAGCCCGTATCACTCCTGTTCTTCAGCAGCTGCATTGGCTCCCTATTCGTTCTAGGATTAAGTACAAAATCCTTCTTCTTACCTTCAAGGCTTTACGTGGTCCGGCTCCGACATTCCTTTCTGATCTCGTTTCTCTACACCGTCCCTCTCCTGCTCTCATGATCTTCTAATGCTGGACTCCTCACAGTTCCCTCAACTAGACGTTCTACTATGGGTGGAAGATCTTTCAGTGCTGCTGCCCCCAAACTCTGGAATTCTCTACAGTCCACTCTTCGGAATTTCTTTTCTCTGTCTTCCTTCAAATCCCTGATAAACACCTTCCTTTTCCCCTCTCTGTAGTCCTATTATTATTATTATTATTATTATTATTATTATTATGTCAAGCATCCTTGGGTTTGTGAAAGGCACTATATAAACTGAACTTATTATTATTATTATTATTATTATTATTATTATTATTATTATTATGTCAAGCATCCTTGGTTTGTGAAAGGCACTATATAACTGAACTTATGATTATTATATTATTATTATATTATGTCAAGCATCCTTGGGCTTGTGAAAGGCACTATATAAACTGAACTTATTATTATTATTATTATTATTATTATTATTATTATGTCAAGCATCCTTGGGCTTGTGAAAGGCACTATATAAACTGAACTTATTATTATTATGATTATTATTATTATTATATTATTATGTCAAGCATCCTTGGCTTGTGAAAGGCACTATATAAGCTGAACTTTAATTGAAATGGGCTGTTTCGTGCCTGTTTGTTGCGGTTGTGGTTGAATATTCATGCTTAATGAGTTTTTATATTAAATAACGCAACTGAAATGTAGTTTTATACACAGCTGAAGCCACTAAAGTGGTGTAAAGGGTGTTTGTCCATGCGAGGTCCGACTGTTTACCGCCTGTTTCCTGACTCTGTTTGTCTGTATGGCTGTCTTTACTCTGATGTAGGTGAAGCATTTTTCTGAGAAATGCGTTCCAGGTGAAGAGTTGGTGTCATCACCCTCTGTTTTTAAATGCGCATCCTGTGACTGATGAGGTGGCTTTAGCAATCTTTACAAGCCTGCAGTGATTCTGAGGCCAATAAAATCCAGTTTAGTACAAGCTGTGAAATATGGAG